>NC_057814.1:538470147-538691560 GCF_018294505.1 Triticum aestivum
GCCACACCCCTCCCGATTAACAGGACCCCCGTTTCGACCGTAGGAGGTCCGTTTCGTCCGTTTTGCGGTACGCCACACCCCTCCCGATCAACAGGACCCCGTTCCGAACGTAGGTGGTTCGTTTCCTTCGTTGTGCGGTACGCCAGGCCTCGTTTCCATCGCCTGTTCTGTCCAAGCCCTCCCGATGAACACGACCACGCATTCTGTTCCGACCCAGCCGATTGGCTCCCACGCGTTCCGTTGCCTCCCGATGAACACGACACATTCCGTTGCCTCCCCATGAAGACGATGACGACGCTGTTTCTCTGTTCCGACCCAGCCATGTACACGAGCCCTGGCCGTACGTATGCGCAAGTCGGCGTTCGAGACCCCGCCCGTATGTACACATACGTGGCCGTATTTTCTTTCTTGCACCCTGGCTGATGTACGTACGTGTACATGCTACGTGCGCGCCTCTACTACGACACGTACGCGCCTCTACTACGACACATGCGCGCCTCTACATCCACCAGTATATATGTACGTACACGTTCGCGACCAGAATGACAACGCTACGTACGCTTCGACCAGGTGGGTCCCGACTGTCAGGCACTTCCTTGCCTGTGAAGATGTAGCTGGTGGGTCCCAGCAGTCAGGGGGGCGAATCATTTTTTTGCCCGGACGCACTTCCTTGCGTGCAAAGATGTAGCTGGTGGGTCCTAGCAGTCAGGGGGAAACTTTTTTCGCGAAATACAGTGGCCCGTCCGGTGGGTCCTAGCTGTCAGGTGGAGGAATCATTATTTTCCGCGTAATAAGGAGGCACTTCCTTGCTGCGGCCGTGGACCCAGCTGTCAGCCTCTCCACGTACAGTCCACGTCCGATGGAAGTCGTTCCTTGACCACGTTGACCACGCCGCGCCGAGAGCACCAGGGCGGTGGACGACGACGAGGCCTGTGAAGGGGACAACGGGGAGCCGGGGAAGACGTGGCAGTGAAAGCCCGCGCGAAGAGGAGTACGAGGGTTCACTGGTTCGGCTGCGGTGTGAGGCTGCCGTCGCCGCAGGGCCTGGCCAGCGGTGGGAATAGTAGGGGGTGGTGAGGCCTCCGCGGCAGCACAGCCGGCCACGGGAGGCAGGAGCATGCGGCACGACCGGCGCTGCTTTTGGCGGCTGGAGCAAGAAGACCAGAGGTTGAAGAAGCACTACGGCCGTTGGTGTTGGAGATCGTTGTAGAATTTGAAAATTTTCTACGCATCACCAAGATCCATCTATGGAGTTTACTAGCAATGAGAAGGAAGGAGTGCATCTACATACCCTTGTAGATCGCGAGCGGAAGCGTTCAAGTGAACGGGGTTGATGGAGTCGTACTCGTCGTGATCCAAATCACCGATGACCGAGCGCCGAACGGACGGCACCTCCGCGTTCAACACACGTACGATGCAGCGACGTCTCCTCCTTCTTGATCCAGCAAGGGGGAAGGAGAGGTTGATGGAGATCCAGCAGCACGACGGCGTGGTGGTGGAAGTAGCGAGGATCCCGGCAGGGCTTCGCCAAGCGCAACCGGGAGAGAGAGGTGTCACGGGAGGGAGAGGGAGGCGCCAGGGGCTAGGGCACTGCTGCCCTCCCTCCCCCCACTATTTTATAGGATCCCTGGGGGGGCACCGGCCCCCTGGAGATCCCATCTGAGGGGGGGGGGCGGCAGCCAAGGGGGTGGCTTGCCCGCAAGCCAAGTGGGGCGCCCCCACCCCCAGGGTTTCCAACCCTAGGCGCAGGGGAGGCCCATGGGGGGCGCACCAGCCCACCAGTGGCTGGTTCCCCTCCCCACTTCAGCCCATGGGGCCCTCCGGGATAGGTGGCCCCACCCGGTGGACGCCCGGGACCCTTCCGGTGGTCGGTACAATACCGATAACCCCCAAAACTTTCCCGGTGGCCGAAACTGGACTTCCTATATATAATTCTTCACCTCCGGACCATTCCGGAACTCCTCGTGACGTCCGGGATCTCATCCGGGACTCCGAACAACTTTCGGGTTTCCGCATACTAATATCTCTACAACCCTAGCGTCACCGAACCTTAAGTGTGTAGACCCTAAGGGTTCGGGAGACATGCAGACATGACCGAGACGCCTCTCCGGTCAATAACCAACAGCGGGATCTGGATACCCATGTTGGCTCCCACATGTTCCATGATGATCTCATCGGATGAACCACGATGTCGAGGATTCAATCAATCCCGTATACAATTCCCTTTGTCAATCGGTACGTTACTTGCCCGAGATTCGATCGTCGGTATCCCAATACCTTGTTCAATCTCGGTACCGGCAAGTCACTTTACTCGTACCATAATGCATGATCCCGTGGCTAACTCCTTAGTCACATTGAGGTCATTATGATGATGCATTACCGAGTGGGCCCAGAGATACCTCTCCGTCATACGGAGTGACAAATCCCAGTCTCGATCCGTGCCATCCCAACAGACACTTTCGGAGATACCCATAGTGCACCTTTATAGTCACCCAGTTACGTTGTGATGTTTGGCACACCCAAAGCACTCCTACGGCATCCGGGAGTTGCACGATCACATGGTCTAAGGAAATTATACTTGACATTGGAAAAGCTCTAGCAAACGAACTACACGATCTTTGTGCTATGCTTAGGATTGGGTCTTGTCCATCACATCATTCTCCTAATGATGTGATCCCGTTATCAATGACATCCAATGTCCATAGTCAGGAAACCACGACTATCTGTTGATCAACGAGCTAGTCAACTAGAGGCTCACTAGGGACGCATTGTGGTCTATGTATTCACAGATGTATTACGATTTCCGGATAACACAATTATAGCATGAACAATAGACAATTATCATGAACAAGGAAATATAATAATAACCATTTTATTATTGCCTCTAGGGCATATTTCCAACAGTTGGATGGACATCGCACGGTCACTGGAGCTAGAATCGTTCATATTGACTAAAGTTGACAAAGGCCCCCATCCCAGTCAACTTAGTAGGCCCACAAGTTAGCCTCCCACCATGGTGGGTCCCAGCTAGCAGGGGGGTATTCATTTTTTTGTGCATAATAAGGAGGCACTTCCCTGCGTGCGAAGATATAGCTGGTAGGTCCGAGCTGTCAGCGGCGGTAACGTTTTTTTCGCGAAATACAGAGGCCCTTTCGGTGGGTCCCTGATGTCAGGTGGAGGAATCATTATTTTACGCGTAATAAGGAGGCATTTCCTTGTGTGCGGCCGTGGACCCAGCTGTCGGCCTCTCCACGTACAGTCCACTTCAGATGCATGTCGGTCGTTGACCACGTTGACCAGGCCGCGCCGAGAGCACCAGGGCGGTGGACGACGGCGAGGCCTAGGAAGGGAATGACACGGAGGCAGGGAAGACTCGGCAGTTGTTTCCCACGCGGAGGGGAGTACGACTATACGAGGGTTTACTGGTTCGTCCGCCGTCGCCGGAGAATAACAGCCGGTGTGGGTGAGTAGAGGGATGGCTAGGCCAGCGATGGGAGTACGGTGGGCGGTGAGGCCTGCGCGGCAGCAGAGCCGGCCGCGGGAAGGAGGGAGCAGGCAGTCCCGCCGGCGCTTGTTTGAGCGGCTGGAGCAGGAAGAGCAGAGATTGAAGAAGCACGACGGCCGTTGGATGGCCATCCAACAGTCACTGCTTGTGCGTCAACCTTTTTTTAGGAAAGCCTCAAATCTGTGGAAAACAGCATACAGCCCATCTTCCATTATTTCTAATAATTTACAGCCCATTTGCTAATTATTAAGGTTTTTTTGGAGCCCATATTCTTTTTGTTAGCATTACAGCCCATATTGTGGCCACGGTTAAAAAATTATATAAAATTTTGCATATTTCGATGCGGTCCGAACTGTTTTTAATCCCGAAATTTCGACTCACATTCAAACTGATTTAAAAAATAAATGTATATCAATATAAAATCCAACAAATTCTCCACGCATAAAAATTAATGTAATTTAAAATCTCGAAATGAAAAAAAAGATATTTGAAACTAATTGCCGGTTTGATGTGTTTTAAAAATGTACATCCCATTTCTCATTACTGATGGGCCATTGTCGGAGTAAATGGCCACGGGTAGCCTAACCGACTACCCCTGGTTCTTCAGCAAAATTATCAGGCCTTTGGGCCTTCAAGCACTCCAAGCATTTGGGCCGCCTTCCCTAGCCGGCTACCTCTAAAGCCGACTCCCGGAAGGCGACCCAACCTCGAGCAACCTCTCCCCAGGACGACTACGGGGTGGCCGACTCCAAGAAGCCGGCCAAGAAGGACGCCGACTCCTAGGAGCCGGCCAAGACCACAACCACTCCCACATAACGGCGACGTGACGGGGTGTGGCCACAGTGCGGCCCACTACCCCCGAAGCCCGAGGCGGGCGTGACTACACGAGGCCGTACGGGACGGACGTCTCCCGTGCGGCTCGGCACTGTAGCCATGCTAGCCTCGACGTCATCCACGACCCACTCCTGTACGGCCCAAGGACTGCGGGCCCCTTCAGCCAGAGAGAGGCGTGAAGGCGGCCCGGCCTTTCCCAGTCGGCCAAGAGCATAGCCGGCCTCCAGAAGCCGGCTACTCCCTTCCTCGAAGCAGGAGCCCCATTAAGGAGACAAGACGAGGTAAGGCTACAGTGATAGCCCCTGAGGCGGCCCATTGTAGCCACGCTTGCCTCGACAAAGCCCTCGTCATCACAGGCGAGGCTACAGTAAGCAGCCGCCGACAAGACCCTAGGCGGTGGGGCCGGCCTGTCGACCAAGTAGCCGGCAGCCGGCGGGACCCACCAGCCGGCGGGACCCAGCAGCCGGCGGAGAAGCCGGCGAACGTAGACACTGACGGCTGGGACCAGCTCCCAGTCGGATTACCATTGTACCCCCGGGGGGTAGGCCTATATAAACCCCGCGGAGCACCCATGCAAAGGGTTCGCTTCTAGGTTCGCACCCAAGCATAGTTGGCCTGTGAGCATAGAGCTGCCTTCTAAGCATAGCACACACACCATAGATAGAGAGAAGCAAGAGCTAGCCTTGTTCTTCTTCTCCCTTGATCCCAACAACTCTAGGAGCGATTGTAGCTACCCTTTATCGATCTAGTGCTCATGCGAAGACCCCGCAGAGCAGGACTAGGGGTGTTATCTCCTCGGAGAGCCCCGAACCTGGGTAAGATTCGCCGGCGTGCATGTCTTCGCCTCATCCCCCGCTCGAGAATCTGCGAGCCGCTCAGGCGGCTGCAGAGGAGCTCAATGGGCTGGGAGCCGATGAGCTCCCCTACATGACAAGACGGATCCAGCAGCTGATCGACGCGGCTGCAGAACGGCAAGAAGCCGGCGCCCGTGCCGATAGCCATCCCCCGCGCCGGGAGCACGCCGCGACGTCCTGCTCGCCGACTGCGAGCGGCGCGCGCCAGAAGAAAGACAAGGAGCCGGCTGCCAGCCGCAGCCGGACTCGCATTACCATCGAGCGCGACGCGGATGGCCGCCCTCGAGCTGTAGAGCTCCAGGGAAACCTGCCTCCTCCCCCGCCTCGAAGAGAAAGACGCCTCACTCCGCCGCCTGTCACACATCCGACTCTTGGCGACCGACTCGGCCGCCGAGAAGGAGTCGGCGAGAACGACGCCCGCCACAGGATCGACCGCCTTGCTCGATCCTTGGTGTTAGAAGAAGAAGACGATGTCGGCCCGCCATGCTTTGGCCCCCGCATCCGCGACGAGCCCTTCCCCAAAGGGTTCTCGCTCCCCAGAGACACGCCCAAGTACAACGGCTCGGTGAAGCCGGAAGATTGGCTCATCGACTACTCCATAGCCGTCAGCATCGCCAACGGCAATCGGCGCGTCGCCGTGAAGTACGCCCCCCTGATGCTGCAGGGCACGGCGCACACATGGCTCAACAGCCTCAAGCCCTACAGCAACAACAGTTGGCTGGACTTCACCGAAGTTTTCATCCGCAACTTCACCAGCACCTACAAGCGGCCTCCCAAGCCTCGCCAGCTCTCCCTCTGCGTCCAGGGGCCCAACGAGTCGACCCACGACTACCTCACGCGATGGGCCGAGCTCCGCAACTCCTGCGAGGGAGTGCATGAGGTCCAGGCCATCGAGTACTTCACTGCCGGGTGCCGAGAGGGCACCCTCCTCAAGCACCGACTCCTCTGCGACGAGCCGGCTACCCTCGACGAGCTACTAGTCATCACCGACAAGTACGCCACTGCCGACTCCTCCATGAAGACCGAGCTCCGAGTATACGCCTCGGGGAAAGTAGTTGCTCCGGCTCCCAAGACGCCGGCTGGCGACCCTAATCGGCGCCCCTACCAGAACGACCACAAGCGCAAGGGCCCCATGCCGACTTCGTCCAGTCGGCAGGTGGCCACAGTTGAAGACGAGCAGCCCGAAGAGCGGCCCACTCCCAAGAAGAAGGGTGGCCGGCCGCCCTGGCAGCCGTCTTTCTCCTATGAACAAGCACTCGATGCTCCCTGCAAGTTCCACAGCGGCGCGAAGCCGTCTAACCACACAACCAGGAAATGCCACTGGCTCACCCGCATCACCAAGGGTGAAGGGATGGTGCCGCCTCCGCCTCCTGGCCCGCCGCCTCCAGCTCCCCAGCAGCCAGCGGCTCGGCCAGCGGTCGGCGCCATCCAAGACGAATTCCCCGAAGAGCACGCCGCCTACGTCGTCTTCACAAGTCAAGCCGACGACAAGCGCAGCCGACGCCGACAGCACCAAGAAGTGAATGCAGTCGCCTCTAGCACCGCCGAGTTCATGCACTGGTCGGAAAAGCCAATCAGCTGGAGCCAGGCCGACCACCCGGAGGTGATGCCTTCGCCTGGCTCCTATGCGATGGTCTTGGACGTCACCCTCGCGATGGAGAGGCGAGCGGCCAGATTTTCCCGCGTCCTGATAGACGGCAGAAGCAGTATCAACATACTGTACCGCGATACCATGGACAAGCTGAACATCAAAGCGAAGCAGCTAATGCGGAGCCGCACCGTCTTCCATGGTATCGTACCCGGCCTATCTTGCTCTCCAATCGGCAAGATCAAAATGGATGTTCTCTTCGAAGACAAAGATCATTTTCGCCGGGAAGCAATATGGTTCGAGGTGGTGGATTTGGAGAGCCCCTATCATGCACTACTTGGCCGACCTGCTTTGGCCAAGTTCATGGCCGTGCCCCACTACGCCTACCTGAAGATGAAGATGCCGAGCTCGAAGGGGATCATCACGGTAGCCGGCGACTACAAGAAGTCCATCGAGTGTGCCATGGCCAGCAGCCGGCTGGCCGAGTCCATCGTGGTGGCAGAAGAGAAGAAGATGTTGGAACGGGTTGTGACCATGGCCGGTAAGCAGCCGGCCTTGTCGCCCAACCCCAAGGATTGTGAGGCGCAGGGCTCCTTCCAGCCTGCCAAAGAGACGAAGAAGATACCTCTAGACCCGGAGCACCCGGAGAGGTTCGCCGTGATTGGGGCGAACTTGGACAGTAAATAGGAAGGCGAGCTCGTCGACTTCCTCCGTGAGAATCGAGACATATTTGCATGGTCCCCAAAGGACATGTTGGGTGTCCTGAAGGATTTCGCCGAGCACAAACTACATGTCCGAGCTGATGCGAAGCCGGTCAAGCAACCCCTCCGCCGACTATCAGAAGAGAAGCGAAGAATTGTGGGAGAAGAGATAGCCCGGCTCCTTGCCGCCGGCTTCATCATGGAAGTGTTCTTTCCAGAATGGCTTGCCAACCCAGTTCTGGTTCTGAAGAAGAATAACAAGTGGCGTATGTGTATAGACTACACGAGTTTGAACAAGGCCTGCCCAAAAGATCCGTTTGCTTTGCCACGGATTGACCAAGTGATAGACTCCACAGCCGGATGCGAGCTGTTAAGTTTTTTGGATGCATACTCAGGGTATCATCAGATCAAGTTGGAAGCGGCTGACCGCCTGAAGACTGCCTTCATCACATCCTTTGGAGCTTTCTGCTACCTGACAATGACATTCGGCTTGAGAAATGCTGGTGCCACTTTTCAGCGTTGCATGCAGAAATGTCTCTTGAAACAACTCGGCAGAAATGCCCACGTCTACGTAGACGACATTGTGGTGAAGACAGAGAAGCGCGGTACCTTGCTGGAAGACCTGAAAGAAACATTTGCCAACTTGCGCCGATTCCAGATCAAGCTCAACCCCGAGAAGTGCGTGTTCGGAGTACCAGCCGGCCAGTTGCTAGGCTTCCTGGTCTCCGAACGCGGCATTGAGTGCAACCCTGTCAAGATCAAGGCCATCGAGATGATGGAGATTCCCACCAAGCTGCGAGATGTGCAGAAGTTCACTGGCTGCTTAGCCTCCCTGAACCGTTTTATCAGCCGACTAGGAGAGAAGGCCCTCCCTCTGTACCGACTCATGAAGAAGTCCACTCACTTTGAGTGGAATGATCAAGCCGATCAAGCCTTCCATGAGTTGAAGAAAATGTTGACCACTCCACCTGTCCTGGCAGCGCCGACTGAGAAGGAGCCCATGCTCCTCTACATCGCCGCGACTAGCCGAGTCGTTAGCACTGTTGTTGTGGTCCAGCGCCCGGAAGAAGGCCGAGCCCAGCTGGTCCAGAGGCCGGTCTACTATCTCAGCGAAGTACTATCCAGCTCAAAGCAAAACTACCCGCACTACCAGAAGATGTGCTATGGGGTGTACTTCGCTGCCAAGAAATTGAAGCCCTACTTCCAAGAGCACCCCATCACGGTTGTGTGCACTGCCCCGCTCGCCGAGATCATAGGCAGCCGGGATGCATCCGACCGGGTTGCCAAATGGGCCATTGCCTTGGCGCCCTACACAATTTTCTATCAGCCCCGCACCGCCATCAAGTCGCAAGCATTGGCCGACTTCCTCGTCGACTGGGCCGAGACCCAGTACTTACCGCCGGCTCCCGACTCTACCCATTGGCGGATGCACTTTGACGGGTCCAAGATGCGCACCGGCTTGGGAGCCGGCATCGTCCTCACCTCTCCCAAAGGCGACAAGCTCAAGTACACGCTGCAGATCCACTTCGCCGCCTCCAACAACGTGGCCGAGTACGAGGCGCTCGTACATGGGCTCCGGCTAGCGAAAGAACTCGGCATACGCCGGATCCTGTGCTACGGCGACTCAGACTTGGTGGTCCAGCAATCATCTGGCGACTGGGACGCCAAGGACGCGAACATGGCAAGCTACCGTTTCCTCATCCAGCAGATGAGCGGATACTTCGAAGGGTGCGAGTTCCTTCATGTGCCAAGGGCCGACAACGACCAAGCAGATGCCCTAGCACGAATCGGCTCCACCCGACAAGCCATACCGACTGGCGTCTCCCTCCAGCGCCTCCTCAAGCCGTCCATCAAGCCGTCTCCAGAGTCGGATTCCATCTTCGTGCCGCCTACGCCAGAAACAGCCGGATCCGACTGGAGAAATCCCGCAGGCGGCACGGGGACTTTGACGACTGGCCCGGGGACTGCCGTAGTCGCACCCGGCCCGGGGACTTCAGAACCCGGCTCGGGGACTGCAGCAGTCGGCCCGGGGACTGCAACGACACAAGAAGCGGTGGCCGACTCAAATTCAACACCCAACCCACCCACCCGAGTCATGGTGGCCACATTAATAGAAGAAGAAGTCACAGCTCCCTCATGGGCCCAGCCTATCCTCAAGTTCCTAGTCAGCAGAGAGCTGCCGGCTGATGAGATCTCAGCAAGACTAGTGCAACGACGAGCCGCAGCATATACAATAATCAACAGAGAGCTTGTGAAGCGCAACGTCACTGGGGTCTTCCAGCGTTGTGTCGAGCCAGAAAAAGGAGTGGCAATCCTCAAAGACATCCACCAAGGCGAATGCGGCCATCACGCCGCCTCAAGATCCCTCGTGGCCAAGGCTTTCCGCCATGGTTTCTTCTGGCCGACTGCCTTGGAGGATGCTAAAGAAATAGTCAAGAGCTGCAGAGGATGTCAAGTTTTCAGTTCCAAACAACACCTGCTGGCTTCTGCTCTCAAGACCATTCCCCTCACCTGGCCTTTTGCCGTCTGGGGACTGGACATGGTGGGCCCTTTCAAGACAGCCCGCGGCGGCCTGACACATCTACTCGTTGCTGTGGACAAGTTCACAAAGTGGATCGAAGCCAAGCCGATTAAGAAGCTGAACGGGCTGACTGCCGTGACATTCATCACCGACATCACTACTCGGTACGGCGTGCCGCACAGCATCATCACCGACAACGGCACGAACTTTGCCAAAGGAGCACTGGCACGTTTCTGCGCGACGCAGGGCATCCGACTGGACTTAGCGTCTGTTGCCCACCCGCAGTCAAACGGCCAGGTCGAGCGAGCAAATGGACTCATCCTCTCCGGCATCAAGCCCCGACTGGTTGTACCACTGGAGCGATCGGCCGGCTGCTGGCTCGAAGAGCTGCCGGCTGTCCTCTGGAGTCTGCGCACTACACCCAACAAGTCAACCGGCTTCACTCCATTCTTCCTTGTGTACGGTGCCGAGGCTGTCATCCCAACAGACATCGAGTTCGACTTGCCTCGGATCACCATGTACACGGAGGAGGAAGCCAAGGAAGCAAGAGAAGACGGCGTGGACCTACTGGAAGAAGGCCGGCTGTTGGCACTCAGCCGGTCCGCCATCTACCAGCAAGGGCTGCACCGCTACTACAACCGCAAGGTCAAGCCAAGATCCTTCCAAGAGGGCGACCTTGTGCTCCGGCTGATCCAGCGAACAGCCGGCCAGCACAAGCTCTCGAACCCTTGGGAAGGCCCCTTCGTCGTCAGCAAGGCACTCGGCAACGACTCCTACTACTTGATCGACGCGCAAAAACCAAGAGCACGCAAGAGAGACGACTCCGGCAAGGAGTCGGAGCGACCATGGAACGCAAACCTCCTAAGACGATTTTACAGCTGAAAAGCAGTATGTATCACGCTACCCTTTTTGTATTAAGTACAAACCAACAGGCCCCCCGAACAGTACTCGGGGACTGCCTGTGTTTCTCTATGAATGACCAAGTGTCATATCCATGAATGTATTATTACATTTTGAATTTTTGTCCGGCACCGGGTTCGACTAGTCGGCCTGGGGACTGGCCGCCTTGAGCTATATCGAAAGTTCTTCCTAAAGTCAGCAAAGTAGTGCGCCGGCTCCCGAGTCCTCCCTTGTTGAAAGTCGCAGCTCAAAGAACTGACTGTCCGACTAGCAAGAGGAAAGACAGAAAGGACGCCCACACGAAAAACGGCTAAGGAACAACTAACCTATATAGCAAAGAGACGGCCTCCAAATATGCCTGCCGGCTGTCAAAGCAGCCGGCTGGCCGGCTTCCTAAAAAACTTAGCTTAAGTCCGGCAGAGCTAAAGTACTTCCCCCTCCCCAATCGGCTAGGCACTCCCCGACTACAGATTGCAGAGCAATTGTTTGACTGGGGAGGCGGCAACCAAGGGAGGGCGGCAAAGGAAAAAGCACAAGGACAAAAAGCAAAACGTACAAGGAAAGGCCGATTGCATAACTTATATACATAAAAGCCGCCAACAGGCCGGCAACAGACTTAAGTTTGAATACACCCAGTGGGTGGAATTGTGCAGACTTAACCAAACATTGTTCAAAAGTAACAAGACAGGAAAACAAAAGAAAGAAGACTAGGGCGCGACATGAAGGCCGAGCTGGTCGGTGAAGGCGACCTCGCCGGCAGAAGGAGTGGCCGCCTAGCTGGTCCCGGCTTGACCACCTCCTACGGCAGGAGACGCACTCGTGCGCGACGTAGTGCTGGAGGCGCGGTCAGGCTGAGGCTGGCCGGCTTCTCCACCAGCCGGCTCGGCGTCTTCACCCTCCTCCTCCTCCTCTTCGCCCTCGTCGCTGGAGTCGATCTCCTCCGCCGAGTCCTCGCCGTACGCCGGGTCCAGCCCGAACCAATCTTCCGGCTGGGCGACTCCATTGTCGTCCACCTCGGGGGCGAAGACGTTGGTGTCGGTGTAGTCGGCGATCGCTGAAGCCCGCCGAATGATGGCCGGCCGCGCCGGCTCCAGCTCCGTGTCGGCTTGCTGCCGCCAGGTAGCCAGCTGGTCCAAGTTCAGGCCGGGATACCAGGCCTTGACGAACTCCAGCGCCCGCCTGGGACCAGAGCGAGCCGCCGACGCCTTCCAAGCCTCGAAGCGGCCGACTGCCACCTCCAGCCAGTCGGCGGTCCAACTGGGGGTGCGAGGGACCACTTGGCCGGGCCAGAGGGCGGCCAAGACCTGCGACCCGGCACGCTGAAGCCGGCGGAGTAGCCTGTGAGCCGGCTGGATGCGAGCCTGGATCGCCAGGAGCTGTTCCTCCAGCGAGCGGCCGGCGGTTGGCGAGATCTCGAAGCCGGCTTGCCTCTTCGCCTGGCGACGGGCCTCGATGGCCTGGTTGGCAGCAGTTGAATAGCCAGGAAAGTACTCTGCGCGAAGAAGAAAGGAAGAGAAGGACACCAAAATCAGAAAAACAAGCCAAAGTGGCAGATGGCAAGAAAGGACGAAGGGGTAGACGACTTACCGTCAACCAGATCCTCGATCTGGCCATAGCCGGAGATCAGAGTCTGCCTGGCCTCTGCCCAGCCGGCCGCCTCCGTCTCGAACTCGGCCTGGAGGGTGGCTTCACGATCCTGCGCAGCCTTCAGTGCCGCCTTGTGGCCTTCCTCCTGGTCGGCCAGCTTCTTGACCAGGCGGTCGCGCTCCTGCACCAAGGCGGCGAGCTCGGCATCCTTGGGACGAAGAGCAGTCTGGGACTCCCCCGGCTGTGCCCTTAGACCGGCGTTGGCCGCTTCAGGACCGGAAGAAGAAGAAGAACAATAAGAAATCGTCAAGGAAGATCCGAGCCGACTGCTCAGCAGTCGGCCCGAATCTCGGGGACTACACCCAGTGGGTGCGCTGACGCGCCCCCACATGAGATAAAGATCAAGTCACATACCTCAGCTCTCAGTAAGGTCGGCGGTCTTCTGAGCCAGCTCTCGAGCCTGGGAGTTAAAGGCGGCCGCTCGAAGATTGTGATAGTCCTGCAAGATGGACAGAAGACCGAAGTGAGAACAAAAACAGCAAAGACAAAACCTCCAAGAAGTTCCAAGCCGCCTGCTCAGCAGCCGACTCGGAACTCGGGGACTACACCCAGTGGGTGCGCTGACGCGCCCCCACAGGAGAAATCAAGATCAAGAAAAAAGCAAAGTCAAGAAGAAACAAGACGGGAGTACTAACCCGGATGGCTGCCCGAGTCGCGAGGAACTCGTCGGTGAACTGCCTCAGCGCCGCGGCTTGGCTTTGGAGCCGGGTCCGGACGTCTTGTGCAGCCACGTTCACCACGGCCGTCCCTCCGCCAGGTGTCCACCCCGAGGTAGCGCTGGCCGCCTTCGCGTCTTGGGCCGACGAGCTGGAGCCCACGGCCGGCTGTGGCTCCGACGCCGCCTTCTGCGGCTCCGCCGCGGCCTTCCCCGCACGCCGGCTTGGCGGAATCCTGACCGCCACCTCGACCCTCGCGGCCGGCTCGCCCTCCGCCGACTGCGCAGGCGGCGGTTCAGGCCGGCCACCTTGGCCCGTCCCAGTCGGCAGGGCCGGCTCCGGCGCCTTCTCCAAGATGATGACGTCGTCGCCGCTTCCCCCCAGCCCCGGCTGATCGCCGCTAGCTCCCCCTGGCGAGGGTTCCATGCCCCCAGGCGCCATGACGCGCAGCGGGGTGACCATCAAAACCTCCCCCGCCGCCGCCGCGGCCTCAGCCTCTGCCTGGGCCTTGGCTGTGGCCTCGGCGAGTGCCTTCGCCGCCTCCTCCTCCCATGCCGCCTGGGCGGCGGCCGCCTTCCGTGCCTCCGCCTCCCGTGCCTCCTGCTCCTCCCGCGCCTCCCGCGTGTTCCTTTCCATCGCCTCCTGGAGGGCGGCGCGGGGATCTACGCGGCGGGTGGTGCTCCCAGAGCCCCCTGGCGACTCGACGACGGAGCCGGCAGCCGCCCGCTCAAGTGACAACGGAGCTCTGATCGTCGAAGAAAAGGACGAGAGTTCAAGAACCACCAAAGAAAGAAAGAAAAGAAAGAAAGAGAGTACAACAGAGAAAGAGAACTTACGCCGACACGGTCTGCGGCTGCTTCACCACTTTGCGGAAGCGAGCCGCCTTCGCGGCCGCCTCTTCCCGCCTGGTGGCTGCCGCCCCGCCCCTGGGCTTCTTCGTCCGGCTGCCAAACAAGCCATGGGCGGCGCGACACTTCTGGCCTCCACCCCGAGCAGGCTGCACGCCGGAGGAGCCCGCGCCGCGTCCGGATGCCGGCTGGCGGCGCGGGACGGCTTCGGCTTCATCCTCGTCCGGCCAGTCGTCGAAGGTAGCAGTGAACCCGGACCCGCCTGCTTCGCCGCCGGCTTGGCCACCGGCCGGCTCGATGGCGTCGTCCAGATGGACCGCCCCCAGGTCGGGGTCCTCCAGGTCGTGTTCAGTCCGGTAGGGGACGAAGCGATGCTCCACGTCTGACCCGCCGGCCGGCCGAAGCAGAGGGCTCTGTCGAAGAACAAGCCGACTAAGTTAGAGTCGGCCCAGAGGAACTCGGCAACAAGGCTAAGAGAGAGAGAGAGAGAGAGAAAAGGAGACAAGGGGAGCGTACCGTAGGCGGAGGATTGGCACGGCTATATGGCTCCTTGCCGAATTGCCAATCTTAAGAGAGTTGGCAGTTGGCGAGGTAGTTCACCATGTAGGCGACCTCGTGCCGCGGCATCTCCTTGGTGCACATTCGGCTCGGATCGAGCTGGCCGCTCATCTGACAGATCAGATGAGGCCGGCTCTGGAACGGAAGAACCCGGCGCGTGACGAACGCGGCCAGGAGGTCGGGCCCCGTCAGGCCCTCCGACTGGACCATCACCCGCAGTCGGGCGATGGCGGCGTTTCCTGCCTGTGACAGTATCACAGCCCGGAAGGACCACTGGGGCAGCCTGCCCGCCGGTGGGCCGGCTACGTAAGCCGGCAGGTTGATGTAGTCGCCCCGCGGAGCGATGTTCCGCACGTAGAAGTACGACTTCTGCCACTTCTTCACCGATTGGATTAGCGTGATGACAGGGAAGGGGTTGTCGGCGCCCGATCTCCGCGACGCGATGAAGGCGCCAGTATGAGCCAGCACGCCCTTGCTGCGCGTGCCCAGCTTCGTCTGGAAGAGCTCCCCCCAGAGCTCAAGGGTGGGGAGGACGCCGAGATAGCCCTCGCACAGGGTGACGAAGGCCGACAGCAGCACCACCGCGTTGGGGTGAGATGGTGCGGCTGGGGCTGATAGAATTCGAGCCAGGAGCGGAAGAAGGCGCTCACTGGCAGGCCAAAGCCGCGCAAGAAGTGCGAGCGGAAGACCACCCGCTCGCCCTCCCGCGGCTCCGGCCTGATTTTCTTCTCCGGCGCGAGGCGAACCTCTACTTTGTCCGCGCCGGGCAGCCGCCGCGTGTCGCGGAGGAAGTCAACGTGGTCGTCGTGGACATTGGAGCCGTCCCAATCCCCGCCAAGCTGCTCTACGTGGGGAGGCATGGCGAAAGCTAGCACGGCGGCGGAGGAGTGTGCGGTGGAAGGGCGCGGCGGCGAGGCGCTGTCGCAAGAACAAGCGAGGAAAGAAGACGGTGGAAGTAGGAGGAGCGTGCGAGGGCCTGCCGCCCTCCACCTCCCCCTACTTATAGCCTCACGAGGCCGAAGAGGCCGGACGTGGGGGGGAGACGTGGGATTAACTGCGCCCACTCCCCCCACGTCTCGCGATTATAGCGCATAAATGCGAGCCGAAACTGCCGCACGGAACGTGCGGTCGGTTTCGGGATACAAAGGATCCGCTCCTGGGCCAGGGCGCGGACGTGGCGGGCCCCCTCCCTGCGGCGACGTCCCGTCACGCGCGTGGGCTGGCAGGCTTTCCGGCCACGTGGCTCGCCAACGGCCCGTGGCCGGCCCGCGGCCCGGAGCACGTGCCAGCAGGTTCCCCGCCCTCCGACTCCAGAAGATTACGACTCAGGCGGCGCGCCTGACCAAGGCCGGCTCCCAGCTACCGGCTTGTCACGATAGGAAGCTGATCGAGCTTCTCAAATCCTACTCCACCTCGAAGCCCAATCAGCTTCGGGGACTACTGTCGGAGTAAATGGCCACGGGTAGCCTAACCGACTACCCCTGGTTCTTCAGCAAAATTATCAGGCCTTTGGGCCTTCAAGCACTCCAAGCATTTGGGCCGCCTTCCCTAGCCGGCTACCTCTAAAGCCGGCTCCCGGAAGGCGACCCAGCCTCGAGCAACCTCTCCCCAGGACGACTACGGGGTGGCCGACTCCAAGAGGCCGGCCAGGAAGGACGCCGACTCCTAGGAGCCGGCCAAGACCGCAACCACTCCCACATAACGGCGACGTGACGGGGTGTGGCCACAGTGCGGCCCACTACCCCCGAAGCCCGAGGCGGGCGTGGCTACAGGAGGCCGTACGGGACGAACGTCTCCCGTGCGGCTCGGCACTGTAGCCATGCTAGCCTCGACGTCATCCACGACCCACTCCTGTACGGCCCAAGGACTACGGGCCCATTCAGCCAGAGAGAGGCGTGAAGGCGGCCCGGCCTTTCCCAGTCGGCCAAGAGCATAGCCGGCCTCCAGAAGCCGGCTACTCCCTTCCTCGAAGCAGGAGCCCCATTAAGGAGACAAGACGAGGTAAGGCTACAGTGATAGCCCCCGAGGCGGCCCACTGTAGCCACGCTTGCCTCGACAAAGCCCTCGTCATCACAGGCGAGGCTACAGTAAGCAGCCGCCGACAAGACCCTAGGTGGTGGGGCCGGCCTGTCGACCAAGTAGCCGGCAGCCGGCGGGACCCGGCAGCCGGCGGGACCCAGCAGCCGGCGGAGAAGCCGGCGAACGTAGACACTGACGGCTGGGACCAGCTCCCAGTCGGATTACCATTGTACCCCCGGGGGGTAGGCCTATATAAACCCCGCGGAGCACCCATGCAAAGGGTTCGCTTCTAGGTTCGCACCCAAGCATAGTTGGCCTCTGAGCATAGAGCTGCCTTCTAAGCATAGCACACACACCATAGATAGAGAGAAGCAAGAGCTAGCCTTGTTCTTCTTCTCCCTTGATCCCAACAGCTCTAAGAGCGATTGTAGCTACCCTTTATCGATCTAGTGATCATGCGGAGACCCCGCAGAGCAGGACTAGGGGTGTTATCTCCTCGGAGAGCCCCGAACCTGGGTAAGATTCGCCGGCGTGCATGTCTTCGCCTCATCCCGTTTCCGGGCACCGGCGACGTTTTAGTGGCTCCCACAATGATAAGCCATCCCTTGGCATATGTCGCACCAACCACCCGACAGCCATTTTCTCGGCCAGCCGAATGAAAGCTCTCCTCGTCTTGAAAGATTTGCAGCCCAACAGGCCTGACAAAGCGACTTACTTGGCAAATCACAAAAAAACTAGGCTGTGGCCGTGGACCCAGCTGTCAGCCTCTCCACGTACAGTACTCTTCCGATGGAAGTCGTTCCTTGACCACATTGACCACGCCGCGCGGAGAGCACCACGGCGGTGGACAACGGCGAGGCCTAGGAAGGGGATGACGCAGAGCCGGGGAAGACGCGGCAGTGGAAGCCCGCGCGGAGAGGAGTACGAGGGTTCACTAGTTCGGCTGCGGTGTGAGGCTGCCGTCGCCGCAGGGCCTGGCCAGCGGTGGGAATAGTAGGGGGCGGTGAGGCCTCCGCAGCAGCACAGCCGGCCATGGGAGGCAGGAGCATGCGGCACGACCGGCGCTGCTTTGGGCGGCTGGAGCAAGAAGACCAGAGGTTGAAGAAGCACTACGGCCGTTGGATGGACATCGTACGGTCACTGGAGCTAGAATCGTTCATATTGACTAAAGTTGACAAAGGCCCCTGTCCCAGTCAACTTAGTAGGCCCACAAGTCAGCCTCCCACTATGGTGGGTCCCAGCTAGCAGGGGGAGTATTCATTTTTTGTGTGTAATAAGGAGGCACTTCCTTGCGTGCGAAGATATAGCTAATGGGTCCGAGCTGTCAGCAGTGATAACATTTTTTTTCACGAAATACAGAGGCCCTTTCGGTGGGTCCCTAATGTCAGGTGGAGGAATCATTATTTTGCGCGTAATAAGGAGGCATTTCCTTGCGTGCGGCCGTGGACCCAGCTGTCGGCCTCTCCACGTACAGTCCACTTCAGATGCATGTCGGTCGTTGACCACGTTGACCAGGCCGCGCCGAGAGCGCCAAGGCGATGGACGACGACGAGGCCTAGGAAGGGGACGATGGGGAGCCGGGGAAGATGCGGCAGTGGAAGCCCGCGCGGAGAGGAGTATGACTGTACGAGGGTTTACTGGTTCGTCTGCCATCGCCGGAGAATAACAGTAGGTGTGGGTGAGTAGACGGATGGCTAGGCCAGCGATGGGAGTACGATGGGGCGGTGAGGCCTGTGCGGCAGTAGAGCCGGCCGCGGGGAGGAGGGAGCAAGCCTAGACAGGGCAGCCCAAAACCACATCCAACACTTGCCAAAACTTCGTCCCTCGTTTTCTTTGTGTTTCGCACACTCGACATTGTGTGGGCATTTTGACTGTGCATCATATGAAGATGTGCTATGCATGAATGTTGATCAGCATGATGTTAACTGGCTGGTAGTTCCATTTTCGACCATGAATAAAACTTCCAACATGATGTTAACCCTGTTTGAAAAGGCCGTGTTAATATAAATGCTCTGCCTCTGAAAGTTGCAGTTTCTTATCTGAAACTAAACTTGCAGTTTCTTATCTGAAACTGACACTTGCAGTTTCTTCTCTGAGAATCACATTGTCTGCACTTTTATACTCCTATGAAAATACATTTTTTTAAGTGCTAAAAATAGATCTCTAGAATTCATAAAATACTTCATATGCTCAATACTGCAAATCTGAAATTCAAAAGACATTCATATCTGAAGGTACTCTCAAAGTACACAACACAAAAGACAATTCACAACCTGCAAATACTGACAACCCTAAGCTCCTCCTGACAATTCACAACCTGCCCGACTATTGGGCTGGGGGGGGGGGCAGCCCCCTCCTATTCCTCGGCGGCAGACAGCCGCCCCGTGAGACGATGTGAACGGCGAGGGAGACGATGGCAGGGAAGCGTCGTCGGGCCAACTGCTTTTCTCCTCTTGCAGTTGGGTTCGGTCGACGAAGACTCCACCGACTCGCTCTGGCAGGACACCCTCACAAACGGCACCCTGTAGATGCTCGATCCTTCAATCTCTGGTGGATGCTCCATCTAGGATCGATACTCCCACCACCGCTCCCTCACGATCGGATTCGGTGAATCTATTTACTCCATGGCCCAGAGGAGCAGCTCTATGTACTCCGGCGCGACTCCCTCCGGGAGTATCGCGGCCTTTTCGCTCTGTTGCAGATATTTGGCCATGGATGTCACCGTCGCCGCTAGTTGGTCCTTGTTGTCAAACCAAGACTGTATCTCCAACATCCTAGCTAGCTTCACAGGGTCACTGTCTGCGATCCTCACGTATCAGTTGTACTCCTCCATCGATCTATTTCTCCACAGCACCTTCACTCGCCGGCAGTAGTTTTTGAATGGAAGAGGAGAGGAGCAGCGCTGGTTTTGGATTAGAATGGGAGAGGAGCGACGCTGGTTTTGGACTGGAACAGGAGAGGAGGGGCGGTGCTTTTGAAATGGAATAGGAGAGGAGCGGCGCTGCATTTAGATTGGAACATGAGAGGAGCGGCGGTGGTTTAAGAGGAGAAGAGCGGAAGAGCGGCGCTGGTCTTGGAAGTATTTTTTTTGTTGTTTTGCGTATTTTGGGTCAAAGTTTGACCACGTACTGTATTTGGCAAGCAAAATGTGAATGCATGTCACCAAAAATTGCATAGTTTGGTTCGTATCTGAATGTACTTTCAAATTATATTATTTTTGCAACGTATAACATATATTTTATGTGCGAAAATCATGGTTAATTATGACCCAGAATAAAAGGGAGACTAGTTAATGTGGGGTCGCTTTCTTAATTGAAGGGTAAATTGATTTTGATTTTGATCCAGTCACAACGCGTCGGCCCTCTCGTCCAATCCTAAATCGCTGCCGCACGCTCCTCTCCCTCTTCTCCATTGCAAAACCACCTCCTCTCCTCTCCATCATCTCCATTCCAAAACCACCGTCTCGCCTCTCCCTCTTCTGATCTTCTCCGTTGCAAAACCACCTCCTCTCCTCTCCATCATCTCCATTCCAAAACCACCGTCTCGCCTCTCCCTCTTCTGATCTTCTCCATTGCAAAACCACCTCCTCTCCTCTCCATCATCTCCATTCCAAAACCACCATCTCGCCTCTCCCTCTTCTGATCTTCTCCATTGCAAAACCACCTCCTCTCCTCTCCATCATCTCCATTCCAAAACCACCGTCTCGCCTCTCCCTCTTCTCTATTGCAAGACCACTGTCTCTCCTCCCATCTTCCAAAGCTAGCACCAGACCACTCAGAAGGACATCTATGGAGAGGATGCAGCAGCGAATCAGGAAGATCGCCAGCGGCGACCAGGCAAAGTTAGCCAGGTTGAAGGAGATCCTTAGTTGGTTTGACAATGAGTGGGAGATTTCGAGGATGGTGCGGGCCATGTGGCAATGTATGCGAAAGAGCGAGACGGCGGCGATGAGGGCGGCGATGTACATGTACTCCTCGGCGGCAGTCACGCCGCAGTCGTCCGAGTTCATCGAGTATCTCCTCTGGGCGATGGAGCAGATAGATTCGCCCGAGGCGACAGTCAGGCGGAGGTGGTGGGCGTAGAGGTCAAAGGTCGAGCACCCAGAGGATAACGAATCGATCGAGTATGGTGTGCTGTTCGTGAGGGTGCAGAGCCAGCCGGAGCCACAGGAGTTTCGTTCTCCCACCGCAAGAGGAGGCCGGATGGCGCGACGTCGCTTCCCCGCCGTTCTCCACGGTTCCCTCGACGCTCGCCTCGTTTCAACGGCGGTAGTAGGGTTTAAGGTAAGCTTCGAACTAACCTAATCTTCCACCTGCTCATGCTTACAATCAGTGTGACAGCTAATGAAAATCATGCTTACAATCAGTCTCCGAGTACTACGCCAATCACCCTAAAATAGCTATGAACCTTTGGGTCAAAGTTGTGACACAGTGTACAAATAAAGAAAAATAGATTGGTGCTTCTTTCAGAAAAGAGTACTCCCTAGAAAACTGCCAATATAAGCTACTAGTATTTGGTTAGATGATTTGCTGCCGAGAAAGATCCGTCCACAGAGAGCGCCACACATCCCACTGGTGGTGGTGGATGCCAATGCGTGCATGCAGCATGGTTGGTGTCGGTAATTTTTACTTGGCACACCTTGCACTCTGCATATATGTCGGTTCCATACGTACATTTGTGCAGTTCCACCAAAATGCAGCTGAATAACCCTGTTTGCACAGATAATGAAAAAGCGTGATTACATTATAGTGGCACTAGTTGATGAAACACACAAAATAAATAGAAGAAAATATTGCGATAGTATCATAGTATGCCATGCTGCGAGGGCGAGATGGGCCCTGCGACGCCTCATACGGTACGCCTCATACTGAACATCGTCCCAAGTCTCCCAGATACACCTTCTGCCAGTGATGAACATCAGTGTACAGCGGTAGTACAAGGAGGCGCCTTGAGACGCCTCATTCTATTTTTGTACATATCAACTAAAATTAAGCACCCCAGTTTGCAGAAACGCTTAAACGTTAACAATGGGACTAGTTGATGAAACATACATTAACAAAGAGAAGCACTTTCTTTATCTACATTGGAAATGAAATGATAGAGATGACACTCGCTCTATTTTAACTGTATTATTACTTCATTTTATCAGTGACACTAGGGTCGAGCAGGTGGCAAACGAGGTGTACCGTGCGTCGCAAGGATGGAGGCCGGGGGTGCTTAGACTGGGATGCTGAAGCTGGCTCTTTCAGTCACCAACATGGATGATTCAATTCATGGGACCTTTTGGTGCAGTTCACCTAAAATGAAGCAATGTCCCGTGAGCTAGCAGCTTCTTCTTCAATTTTTTTTAAAGAAAAGGGCTCCAGCCCCGGTTCCATTTCCATCAGAAAATGAAACCCACAGAGCTTCTTCTTCATTAGTTGCAATAAAATTGAGCAACATCAAGGTTGGTTGTGAAGCTCCTGGAATGCTCAACTATAATTTGGATATCATTTGTGCAGTTCAACTAAGATCGAGCGTGAAATGTATATCTTTGTTTGCACAAAAAAGGTGGAAAGGAGGGTGACTAACAAGTGATGAAACATGCATCAAATGAAAAGAAGCATGTTCCTTATCTGAATGGAAATCCTACAAGGACAGTAGCAATTTCTAAAGCACTGGCATTGCTAGATATTAGTGTGGGCATTAGGATTAACTATGACAACCGTTAAATACGACATTACTTTGAGCACGTGAGAGTAGGCGGACCAGGACAGTTGCATTTCTAACGAAAAGAACCAACTTATCTTAATGGGAAATTTTAGCAGGACATGTAAAGAAGTGCCATCGATTCATATTACTGGAGGCATTCCATTGAAAACAACATTGGTTTAACGTATCCTTACTTTTAACAGTGCGACTGCTACATTTTACCAGTGGCATTACATAAGAGTGGCTCGGGGCAACAAACATCAAAACAGGATATCTGGGTTGGTCCCATTTTTGTTCAGTATAGCCACCTTATACTGTGTGAGGCTAGCAAATCTAGTGCTGGACTTACTCTGTTGACTTGTCCCCCAGTCCCCACTTTCTTTCCTTTTTTAACCAATAGATCGGGTTTATATTGAGTTTGTACTGCATTTCCCTTTATTTCCCTATTAGACCTAGAGACCAGTTGGATAGCCAGTCTCTACTACTTTTCGCCCCCATTATTTCCTCTTTCGACCAAGTCCTAGATTCAGGTAACAAATCCTCCCCCACCCACCCCCTTTCTTCCTTGTTTGAACCAAGTAGTACTAGATTCGAGTGCATGAACTAGTTTTACCTCTTAAACGTAAAAAAAATTAGGTGGTTTTCGAACAGCCAATCGATCCTATCTACGAGGGGGCCTGAGAAATACTAAAAGATACAATTGCAGCGACGTCGGGAGCTTGGGAAGTAGAGCAAGGCCGGTTTCGAAGGAAGTTATACCTGATGGTCGCCGGGATGTCGCTAGGTGGGCGGCGAGAGGCCGGATCTGCCCACACTACGGCAGCGAGGAAGAAGGGTCGGAGGCCCTCCCTCGCCAGCGGTGCTTGGGAGAGAACGGCAAGGCAGGCTGATCGGGACGCGCCCAACAGTGGGTAAGAGCCGTCGCCGAGGACGACCGCGTGAAAGTTGCACCTTCTCACCTTCCCCGACGGAGAGGATCCGGCTGGATCTGTGACTAGCGGTGAGCAGAGAGAGAGAGTGTGGCCACCGCTGTCGTGTTTAGATCTGGAGAGGCCGAGACAGTGTGAAGAGAGCAACACTAGCAAGCAAGCGCGGAGGCTCCTGCCTATATAGTGGAGTACTACTATTTTTCTTTTGTCTACCGGAGCCGGCTTGACCTCGTCAATGACTGTCGAGAAGTCTTCATGCAGGTGGCTCAGAGGCGCAGTTGTCGTCATTTTGATCTGAAGCGCCGGATTATAACATATAACACGAAAAAATGCCACATGACAAGAAATCATAACCTCAGTGCCCAAAGGAGACAACATGAATCCCGACGGACAAACTAGACGAGGAACAAAGCTCAAATTAAAGATAAACTCATAGAAAAGGGGTTCATCGATAGATGTCCTAATTAACATAGCCGGCTTGACCTAGATGGCAGCCGAGTAGTCACTGTTCGTGCATGTGCCCCCAATGACTAGCCCAACTCAGTTCTCGCTGTTTAACCCTCGCAGTGATCCGAAGCACATGACACCTAATTTTGCGAGATGACAAGAAACCTTTTTTAGATTTCTCACCACAACTACAGCCATGTACAACACAGCCTGCACGATATGTAGACGATAGCCAATCCAGGCGTGTCTGCTGGAGTCTGGTCACATGCATGGACGAACTGATCTTCCGTGTCTTGCAGGGATCGTCCAGGCACCAACGTAGTACAACACTTCTCTAGTACTATCGCTCGTCTCCCTCTTCTATTAAGTCACCCAACTTGCGGGGCCGGGGAGTGTGCCTATGGTCGGTTCTCAATTGCCGTCCCACATGTGTGTGCAAACGCAATATGACGCGCGTTCCATTCGGAGAGCAGCGTGCCAGACCGACCGACCGTCTGGGGTGCGACGCGAACGCGACGGGCGTGCTGTATACTCCGTACATGTGTACCATCATTTAATAGACGCTTTGCTCCATGGCGCGGGCGCAATCCATGGATACAAAATTAGTATACTGTATAGTATTTAAAAGTCGAGGGCGGGGCTTTTCCTGCGCGGTAGGCGGTGGGGCAGTTCCGCCTAGTTGATTCGACAGAGACGCGAGAATACGAGGGAGACCCCTACCCTAGGGTGCCCTAGGTAGCTGCCGCACGCATCATTGTTTTCTCTTTTCTTTATGCTCTTGCGCCCTAGATTGAAATGATGGTTGCCTCGTCCGTCCAGCTTAATGCGGGAAAGGTGGGGCTTTGTGATTTGACCCCTCATCGCTTATGTTCTACTACTGCGGCGCTATCACCGGGGTGCCTCCAATTCCAACCGCTGCTCCGAACTGTGGTGCATCGCACGTGGAACAAGACGATGGATGAGCCACATGTCGGCCAAAGGGGTCCTGTTAAGTGTGTCGCCATTTCGTGTGCGGACTGACCCTGCTTGAGTTGCTACGCCAACACGACAGGAGCAGCCTACCACTTGGTTTTGCTCTTGGTGAATCCCAACTATATTGATCTAAAAAGATACGTGCTGAACTACCCTCTCCATCTCGTTTTTTTATTTTTAGGCGTCTCGGTTTATAGGGCCTGCACGTAGTTCTAGGTCATCCATTTGACTAACTAAATATGAGTTACTATGTCACAAAAAGTATATCATTGGATTCTTAAGCGGATGTAGTTGTATTTAAAAGTCGAGGGCGGGGCATTTCCTGCGCGGTAGGCAGGGCAGTTCCGCCTAGTCGGTTCGACAGAGACGCGAGAAGACGAGGGAGTAGGCTGCTGCAAACGTAGGGCTGTGTGATTTGACAGCGAGTTACTTCTGGACAGGTGGGGCCCCATGATTTGACTTGCCATTATCATTTTAACTGCGGCGCTACGACCGGCGTGCGTCTCCTGATTCCTGACCACCTCCATACAGGTGCCTCTCCCAATGCTCCACCATGTAGTAGAGGCTGGCTCTTGCATGAGAGCCCACTTCTCCACTTTTTCCTTGCCTCTCTTTCCTCCACATATGCAAAAATGCCATGTAAAGTGCACTATTGTACTTACTTTTACTTGCTCCTACAGGTGCTTAAGCTTGCCACATGGGCATAAAGTCTGATGTGGCAAGTTAATCAAGAAGAGAGAGACTAGTTTGGTGACCCAAGGAAGAAACGGTGCTAAGCGCGTGTACGTAGGTGAAAAGACAATTTTGAGTCTATAGCTAATTAAATGAAGCAAACTTAGCAACACCATTTCATTGGAAGAGGTCACTCCTTGGCAAATGCAATAAATACTAGTACTCCCTGTGTCCCATAATATAAGAACGTTTTTGGCACTACACTAGTGTCAAAAATGTTCTTATATTATGGGACGGAGGGAGTACGAAGAAAGAGATAGAGAGGGGTAAAAAAATTACACTTATAGCCAACCTTATAGCCAACCTTGTTGTAGTATGAGTGACTAAGTGATGACTATGTATGACATGCCAACATCAGATAGCCTAACGCACCGTGTTAAATCTCCAAGGGTGCGACCGCGCGAGTGACGCGACGGTCGTGGTAGGCGCGACCATGATACAGGCTGCTGGCAGCCCTTGGATCTGAGATCAAACGGTCGCACGCTAAGTTGCTAAAAATTTGCAGAATAACCCTCCAGGATAGGATATTCACCCATAGGTCTAGAATCACGCCATGCAACCGTTCGATCTGAGATCCAAGGGCTCTCGGAAGCCCGTATCATGGGAGAATGGAAAGCCACTACCCTGCCGTTCGCACGCTAGCAGTTCGCTCCTACTCGTCCCCGCACGTCCTTCAATACTACGGCGGTTCGCTCCTAGTCGTCCCGTCCATTCACATTATAGCAGTTCCACTAATCCTAACCCTCCTTCCAAATCCATGGCATCCCAAATCTCCACGATCGGCGGTGAGTACAAGGTTAGAACCATCACCGGCGATGAGTTCGACGTCATCTACACCCGTTCTTCCGCGATGGTGAAAGGATGCCTTTCTCGCTTCAGACGCATGTTCGAAGACTCAGATGATGAGTGGGTCGCTGGGCTAGATGTTGAGTACACCACAGTCCTGGGACGAGAGAAGGATCTAAAGGTTTGCGTGCATGACTTATGCTTGGTCTACCACATATGCCATGCCGACATTGAGTGCCAGGATTTTAAGGACTTCCTCGAGAGCAACCTAGTCAAATTCGTTACTGTAGACTTTGGTAATGACAAAGAAGTCCTGCGTCGGATAGGCCTCATTGTAGGCAACACCTTCGACCTCCAGAAGAATCGGCTGGTGTCCTCTCGTCAGCCTTCAATGCTGACCCTGGCAGGAGCCATGGTTAATCCTTCGTACGGTAAACTGGAGAAACCTCCATACACGTTTCATCGTCATGCATGGCAGCGGAATGTACTAGATATAGACCACATCCACTACGCTGCAATGGATGGCTACCTTTGCTTCAATATCTACAAGGGTTGGATGAAGAGCAACAGCCAAGTGTGCGGTTCAAGCAAAGAAGTATCGGCCAAGAGGAAGAGGGACAAGGACGAAGTCGAGGACGTGGACGAGGACTCCGAGTAAGGTGGCAGTGTCGTTGCTCATGGTGGTTCTAATGCAGTGTCTACCGGAATAGTTGCAAAGTTTAATTTCAGGTGTGCTTAATTTTATTTGAGGGGTGTGTTGTGCTGAGCCCCCAGCAGAACTATGTTATGTTTCTTCTCGTTACTTTAACTCTTCAGTACGTACATACTAGTATTTCTTACATTTCATCTTTTAGTTGGTATAGTACTACCACTCGTTTCTTCACATTATATACGTACAATATATATGGCCAACATCATATAGCCACCAGTTTAGTTGTCAAAGAATTTCAGGGTGCTTAGTTTTGTCAAAGAATTCCAGGATGCGTAGAGGGTGCTTGGATCCAAGGGACTTATTTTAGTCTGACTAAAAATGGTCTCTTTAAGAGGCTAAAGTTTCAAGCACCCATGACTAAAGAGAGGCTAAAACTAGTCTTGAGACTAAAATTTTTTAGTCAGGGGTACCCCTACTAAAATGTGGATTAGTCCTCTCTCTACTCATTTAACTCCTCTCCTTTAACACAGGCGAGTTCTGGATTGGAGGGTTTGGAGGATAATAAATGCTCATTAACTTGATTTTAGCCTTTTTAGTATTTGGATCCAAGCATGGGTGAGGCTAGCATGTTTTAGTCCCACTACTTTTAGGCATGGGACTAAAACGTATCCAAGCACCCTCTTAGTTTTATTTGAGGGGTGGGTTGTGCTGGACACCATTATTGTGACTAGCCTTTTTAATAGTACTATATGCATAATTTGGCGACGAGCGCTCTCTATATGTACCACCTTTTTTTAATTTCAAGTTTTGCTCCATGACGCAATCCATCGATACTACTGCTGTACAAAAGTATACATTTTTTAAAAGGCTAGAGGACGGGCCAGTCTAGCTTGGTCGGTTTCACGAGAGGCGAGGGCCTTTGTGATTTGACGGCTCATTACTGCTGGAAGGCGGGGCCTTGTGATTTGACTGCTCGTATAAATGCGCCGACGACCTGATCAAGGAGGGGCAAAGAACCATGCGGTATACTCAAGTTTTCCACTGGAGTAGTACTGCGACGGAGGAGCACGAAACACGGCAGCCCAGTGCCATATGGCGATAAAAAATGATCTAATTTGCTAGTCATCTCATTGTTAGCATTGTTCTATTCATTCCCTAAAAAAACATTGTTCTATTCATGCCTCGCAAAGAACGTGACACGTGCGGCGAAACACCCGAAGCAAAAGATGAAACACAGGAGCAAAAGAAGAAGGAAGATTATCACCCCAAATGATCTAATTCGCCGTGGAGTCGTAACTGCTTCATCATCGCCTCCACGACCTCCATCTCCTTGCGCGTCTCCTCCGCCATCTTCTTCATTCTGTCCATGACCCGGGATTTCTCGATGTGAGCCTTCATCATCTATTCCAAGGCCGCATTACGTACCTTGACAGCAGCCGGGTGCTCGATGCGGAGCTTCGCCAACTCCTCCTTCTGTTCCATGACGAGGGCCTGCAGCATCTTCATCGAGGAACTACTATTCTCATGCAGCTTCTTCCAGCCGGCGTTCTTCTCCTTCAACAGGTCGATCTCGTGGCAGAGCTTCGCCTTGTCCTCCTGAAGTCGCAGGATTTCGCCGGCCGCCTTCTTCTCCGAGGCAATGCTCTTCTTCAGCAGCATCACCAAGTCGGCGGTCAACTCCCCCTACTGATTGAGCTCAGCGGGCATGTCGTTGAGGCTCTCCTTCAGCAACTCCATCAAGCCTTGGATGAACTCCTTCTGCTTATTGAGCTGATCGGGCATGCCGTCGAGGGATAACGACTCCAGCTCCGCCGGCTCGGCATGTTCGCCTCCGCGGCTAGGGCGCTCCTGGGAGCCATCGCCTGCCCGTGAGAGATCTTTCGAGGTCTCTGCGTGGCGGTGAGCCCTCTATTTTTTCCCGCAGCCTTGGTTGCTGCTCCCTTGTTACGAGTAGTTCTCGACCTAGAGCTCTGCTCACCGGCCATGGCAACGACGGACGAAGAAGAAGCACTTATGAGGAGGAAAGGTAGAGTAATTTTCGGTTAGGTAGTTCCCCTTTTTAAAACCTAAGTACTAGCACTAGTACTAATACCTTCATAGTGGGAACACGTTCAGGTTTGGTACGTACTAGTAGGTGTGAGCAGGCTTTTGAATGTGATGGGAACAAGGTAAAGATTAATTGATGGTTTTGGTTTCGAGGCCCGAAACGGCTCCCGATGAGTTTAGCGTAACATAAATTTAAGTACTACATTGCTCAAATGCGTAAATATTATGTTACTATCAAAAATTGGCACAAAATACGAAGGAGACCAATGGAAGTACTACTACCAACCCACGATTTAACTACTCGCATGTGCGCATTGGAGTAATAATGCCTTTCTTCCGCCTCACATCCACTCAATTTGCATGCGCTGTATTATGTAACATCCCAAATTTTCAATTTGGTATGTTATACATAGATCATCATTGCATATCATATTTTATTGCATTTTGACAAATCCTCGATAAATCCTAAGCAACTCAAGGACCCTTGAGAGAGTTGGGGATTTTCTCAAATTTTCATATTTGATTTTCATCAAATAATAAGACGAGGATTTTATTTTAATTATTTTCTCTCCGGAAAAATATTTCAATTTTAAAAACAAATGAGAGGAGAAAATATGACTTCTCCAAAACAATTGAAATACTGGAGGAAAAATGTTAAAATCTTTTATTGGAATTTATCTGGATTTTTATTTGCAATTTTTATTGCATTAAAAATATTGCATGTTTTCAAAATATTTATTTTGTGTTAAAAAAAATGTTCACCCTATTCTAGATTTTCTAACTAGACGGGGAAAATTTATTTTATATTTTTCTGATTTTCATTTATTTTTCTGTGAATTATTTTCCGCGGAACGTTTAAAAAAACCCTTTGTTTAAAAAAAACCTAGATCGGTTTTTTTTCGGTTTTATTATTTTGCGAGCGTTCACCGAACCGTTCGTTTTTACGAACGCGTTCGTCGGTTTTTCTCTGTTAACGAACGTTCGTTCTTTAAGCGTTCGTCCGTTTTTCTTTTTCGTCGGATTTTTCTGCGATTATCTCAGATTCGATTTCTGATCGAATCTTTGTTTCTGTTTAACTTCTCGCTCGTTTATCGAAATCAGGCGATTCAAGCGCCTAGAGTTTCGTCTCGAAATTCTCTTTCCGTTTAACCTACTCAAACAAGTTTTTGCTACAGTAAAATTTGACCTAGATCCAGATTAGTAAACGAAGCTTCTTTCTTTCACAGTTTGACTTTCGTTGTTTCTTTCGAGTTGATTCTTTTTGCAAACCGGAGTTCTTAAGTTGAACTTTCTGGTTGGATATTTTATTCGAGCTTTACCTGTGCATTAGATGAGTACTGATTGTATGCTTGTTTGTTTGCGATAGAGTACCCGGAGTGTGCCGCTTGTTACTTCGACTCGTTAGGTTTTGCGGATCATCAGCAAGGCAAGTAACACTTTGATCATACTTTTCATACCCAGTTTTATTGCATTAGTTCTATTCCTCAAACATTGCATGGTTAGGATCCAATTAAATTGTGGGTATTGGGAAGTAGTTGAGGTAGTACCTATTACCTGTTTTCTATTCAAACCCTTGGGAGTTACTTCTACGTTGCTTTTATTATTGCCATGCTATGCCCGTAGACGTGGATTGGGTTTGAGAGATATTCATGACAGATGTGAGATGTTTATTAATGGTTCAACTTAAGGTGGCAACTAAAACTCACATCTGGGTGGATTGAGGCACCTGGAGAACCCAGTGTTGCCTGATTTTATAAGGTCCGCCACCCAGGCTCAAAGGGATCATAAGATTATTCATGCTAGAAACTTCCGTGTGCAGCCACAAGCTATTATGGGCTCTAGCATAGTTGAGTAGGTTACAGGATCTCTTGAAGAGGTGGGCTAGCAGATGTAGGGGAAAGTAGGTGTACCGGTCCACCCAGAGTAAAGAGTGATTGTTTCTGAAAGACTGTGTCTCGGTCATCCGTTTCTCAAACATCATGTAGTGCGAGAATCAAGCGCAGGTGATCGAGTCTTGTGGGGAAAAGTGCGCAAACCTCTGCAGAGTGTACAAACTAATCATGGTTAGCCGTGTCCCCGGTTATGGACAACTTGAGTATCTAGTACCTGGATTATCATTTGAATCTCATCATCATGTTACTTTTAATTAATTTTGTTGGGTTAATGATGACACCTAATTGGGATTGAGTTGGAGGTACCTTCTCAATGTTTAACAATCACCATGATAGTTAAATAAAAATTATTCCTTTGAAGTAGGATAAAATTGGCTTTTCGCAAAACTGTAACCATAGAGCTTTCCACCAGCCATATATGCATGTAGTATAGTATCATTACTGTTCATTACTCTCTATGTGTTACTTTGCCAGCATATTCTATGTGCTGACCCGTTTTCGGGCTGCAACGTTTCATGTTGCAGACTTTTCAGACGACGAGTAAGGTGCCTTAGGTCGTGGTCTTATACTCAGTGATGCCGCTGGAGTTGATGGACTCACTTATCTTCCAAGTCTTCCGCTGTTATCGTTTTTAGATGGCCTTAAGCCATGTTTATCATACTTAATCTCCTAGGAGATATTCGATGTAATAAGTGTGTGATTGCTACTCTGCTATAAATCCTCCATTTGTACTGTGCGTGTCAGCATAACTGATCCAGGGATGACACTGGTGCACAGCAGCATAGACCATTTGAGGTCTGGTCGCTACATATTAATTGACCATCAATGAAGTGAACGACTTTGCACGCGTCAAATTATCACATGGTGTGGATCTTGGTACAAAATTGCGTCCGCCCGTGTACCCACGTGTGCGTGCGAGGGAATGAGTGTGTGCGTGGCGTGCGTGCACATCTTCGCTTCATGCATGTACTGCCAGTATGGCTCAGGGAGGACGAGTACATTCTTCTGGAACCAGCAGCACGTCACTGTGATCAATCCACGCAAGGAGGTCGCGACAACGCCTCGACATGTGCCACGTGGCTTCATGAACTGTAAGAGAGACACTATGTAGCGTGCCATTGGTATTCTAATTTACGTGTTTTGCACATACTCGAAGTACTAGTAAGGTACACGTGCATTGCACGCATCAGATTTTGCAACCAAATTATGAATAAATACCACACTATAGCATGTAAGCTCTGAGTCATATATGCCTGATGTAGCCCTTCATTTAATTCTTATAGTTCATCTCATTCAAAATCAATTAGTTTTTATAAAAAAGCTAAGAACGCGGGAATAGGAAAAACATGGGATTATAGTGGAATGTCGTCTTGAATCCTACAGGATTGTACGAGTGTTTGATTGTGCATAGAAAAAACGCAAAATTCTTTCAAAGAGGTTTGAGTGGATGGGATGTTTCCTATGAAATCTAGTGCAAATGAATCATATGGAAAAATTCCTATGGTTTACAATCCTACGAATCGAACAACCAAGATAGGAAAAATTCCTAATGATTAGAATCCTCCAAAATTCCTTTGAGAATCCTTTGAATCAAAGAAGCCCTTAACCTATTTTATGGTTCATGGAATTGTGCGTTGTAAAGCATAAAGTAAAAACAAATAATGGCAATTCAACTAGAAAAAAAGTTTGGGCAGTTATGATATGGAAGATTCTAGAACAAAAGAGAACCACTGTTGTTTTAAGGTTTGTGCATTATGCTTAAGTTCAACCATGGAGTCTGCTAGATTGTACATGTGGAAAAATCTGGTGGGGGGCTAGAAGATGGTGCGAGGGGCCGAGTGGAGGGAGACTATGAAGGAATGCACAAGTGCGAGATCGACATTTAGAGAGAGGGGGCGAACACGTGCGCTGTTGCGTGCAGTGGCGGAGCCATGAAAAATAAATGAGCTAGGGGGCCAAGCATTGTTAATCCTTTACGAGGAGGGTCAATTCATGAACTTAAACCATTTTAGCAGCAATTGTCTAATGATCACATTCATATTAGCCTCGATATATAGTGATGTTAGGGGGGGAGGGGGGCAGGGCCCTTACTGCCCCCTGTCTTCGCCATTGTGCATGCGTCTGAGAGATCAAGCGGAAGGCATGGATGATGAGAGGGGGACGTTGGATATATAATTAATGTGGGTGTATTAGCTATATATGTTAATCCTATATAGAGAGGTATAGATTGATCGATGTGGACGTGGGAAAGAGGGTGAGACCTCACTGGATATATCGATTGATCGGTTTGTGTGGAAAACTATTAAAGACCTAGCTATATACACACATACATAGAGGAACATCGATCGTTGCGCATGCACGCGTGAGAGATAAAGAATGCCCGATATGATGGAGAGGGGGATGTGTGTGGATGTGTGCCTTCATGGGAGACCGACCCGAAGAAAAAGATTGTATGCGTGCGATGGATAATGCCGACTGGTAGTGTGTGTGCATGCATGCACGAGAGGAAGTTAGTGGTACAATTATAAAAGAGAAGACTACTGTGTGGGTGTAAAAGAATAGGTGAGGTCATAATCAATGTAAAGTTGAATTCAAATATTTGAATAAGAGATCCTGATGTTTGAAACCCATGCATGCATGAATATAACGGAGATCTGCGCGGTGTGGTTTGGAAACGAGCATGTTGTAATGTATACACATTGAACAAGGTGAGACTGATTTGAATTTGAGATACCGATGGCAGACATCATTTGGCCACGTCGCATCCGTGCATGGACACACTATTCTAATTGGAGATGATGGGCGGCTTTCGCATCACATATCTATATCTATACCCCATTATATATATTATATTTATTTTTTATATATTGTGTGCGGGTAACTTTAACTTTGAAAGATGGTCGTTGGATGAGGCGAATCCGATGGTCCAAAGATGGCAAATTTGAGCACTACTGGCCATTGGATATCATCTAGATTCCACCAAATTTCGCCACATGTATAATCTAGAAGACTCCATGGTTGAACTTAAGCATAATGCACAAACATCAAAACACAAGCACTTCTTATTTGTTCTAGAATCTTCCGTATCAGAATTGCCCAAATGTTTTTCTACATGATTTGCCATTATTTGTTTTTACTTTATGTCTTACGGCGCACAATTCCATGAATCTTAAAATAGATTAGCTTTCTTTTAAAAACTAGATGATTTTGAATGAAATGAACTATAAGAATTAAACGAACATCTACATCATGCATATATGACTCAAAGCTTGCATGCTATAATGTGGTATTTATTCATAATTTGGTTGCCAAATCTCATGCGTGCAATGCACGTGTACCTTACTCTAGTCTAAATGGTGTTTGTGTGTGTGTTGTGCGTGTTGAGGTGCAAATTGTCTTTTTTGGGTACACGTTAAGCTTGTTCTTCCGAAATTTCAAGCCGCGCCTTGTTATGCCAAAAATTCAAGCTAGCGTCTCTGTATATCGTGCTGCGAAACTCCCGCCTCTTCAACCCGCGCCTTGTTAGCCCGAAATATTTAAGATATATCTTTGTCTCGTTGTGCTCCGACAACTCCCTCCATCTCAACCCGCGCCTTGCTATTCCGAAATTACAACGCGCGCGAAAACTCCCACCTCCTGTGAAATCCCGACACGCGAAATGCCCGTGGTACCCCTTAACCGAAAGAACCGCCTCAAATCGGGAGGGTACTTTCGTAACTTACCCCACATTTCGGACAAGCGCGTCTCTAAGCCATGGTTCCCCACTGCCATCCCATCCGCCCACCCATTCGTACACCGAGGCCGCGAAAACCCGCGACGAAACGCCACACCCTGCTCCGTCCGCCACCCAGCCGGAGCCTCTTCCCCGACGACATCGTCCACAGCAACACCTCGACGTCCCTCATCCACCGTACCGGATGAGGATCCGTCGTCGATCTCATCGTCCCGCCGGTTCAGCCACCCCGTGCTCCACCCCCAAGGAGCTGCCCCGACGTTCCCCTCATCTTTCGCGCCACCTCCATTCCCACACCGCCGTCTTCACCTGCACCACCGGAAGAGCATCATCATCACCGTTTCCTCGGATGAAGCTGCGGCCTAATCGGCGCCACCAAAGAGGTTGTACACTACTCGCCGCATTTTCTTCTTGATTCGATCTCACGGTGCTGCCGGCGCTCGGTCCCGAGCCAACACGGCGCGGCTCCATCCACGGCGGCGTCGCCGGCCACTTCCTCCACGGCGTCGCTCCCTCGGCAGCAATGTCCACATCAGTAGGAGCTGCTGCTGCTTTAACTCTCGCTCGCGCTGCTGCTCTGCTCTTGCTCTCAGTCCCCTGCCTGGTCTGCTCTTGCTATTGCTCTTGCTCGCGCTGCTGCTCTCGCTCTTGCTCTTGCTTGCGATGCTGCTCTGATTTAGCTACACTTCAGTCGACTGAATTGACTTTTGGGTCAGTCGATTTTCAGGGGGTGGGGGGCTCACCAGGGTGAAGGAAGAACCAACCGCAGCGGGGAGGGGGACTCGCCGGAGAGGTACCCCACTATCTATCATAGGGTTCAGGATGGGGGCGGTGGTCGCCGGCGGTGGCGGGGCGTTCGCGAGGCGGTGGCGTGGGGATCGCCGGAGAAAAAGCTCGGCACGGGGGGGGGGCGCTAGAGGGATGGTCGGGGCGGCGGCGGACCGGCGGTGGGGAGTGTTTTCGGGGCGGGCGGGGTGGCGCACCGCCGGCCGCGGGTGGCGGGGGGCTGCTGTTTGGCCGGTGGTGGCTGGCGGCTCAGGGGGTGGAGGTTGAAGATGAACCGCAGGCCCTTGATTTCGTATCCAACGGCTGCAAAATCGACTGACCAGAGATGAAAAAGTCAGTCGACCGACGTGTAGCCTCACCTTGCTAGTGCGTTCAGTTTCGACAGCAAAATTCAGTTTCGACAGCAAAATTCAGTTTCGACAGTTAAGTTCAGTTTCGACAGTTAAGTTCAGTTTCGACAGTTAAATTCAATTTCAACAGTTAAGTTCAGAGATGAGCGGCTGATGTATTTTACATCTAGCACTTTGTGGTTATGTATTTTACGTCATGTATTGGAGATGCTATTAGAATTCCACTCAGGTTAATGTTGTTCGTTGTCTCTCTTGTCCTGCTTCAGCCTCGGCGCCGTACAACTCACCGGAGCTGCTCCAACGACGAAACCCTCCATCACAGCGGAGCAGTACCTCGGGCTCCATCTCCAGACGCCTAAGATCTTCTTCCCCTCCTCCGACAGCAAAGTCAGCCGGAGCATCCTCACCGGCCACCCCAATCATGCTGAGATCGACATGGCTTCGCCAAAGAGGTTGTACACTTGTTGCATCTCTTTTTTACTCTACATGTTATATATATTGTCCACTGAGCACTCGTAGTAACGGGAAATACGATTATTTTATCCTACTATATGACAAGCAGTGAGGTACCAGGCAACTTAGCTATCCTTGATGGACTCTCTTGAACGCCATCATTATTTATCTCTGCGCGTTTGAGCTGTGCATTTGTCGATGGGCCTGGGAGTTGAGCTAGTATGGCAGTGGCCTGGGTCCAAAGTAATAGAAGTAGCACAAAAACATTTTTTTAGTGTAGGATTTTCCTTGCGCAAGCCTGCCTACTAGAATCGCCAGTGCTTGAAAGGAAAAGTGAATAAAAACATCGGAATTGGAAAGTTTCCTATGGTACTACTTTTCATGAATTTGGTGCAAAGGAATGGAGCAAAGGAAAACTGTAGGATTTGTTCCTTTAGTGTCTCCTTGAAAGAAAAACCGTAGGAATTCTAATTTCCACTTCTCCTCCTTTTCATATTCCTATTCATCAAGCACAAGACTAAGAGATAGTAGCATAATAGCATTATAACCGTACATTTTCTTGTGGTTTGACTTAATCTCACCATGCTTTTTTGCATCCTGTGATCTTCCAATTGTTGTGAATCAAACACCCAGATTGGCAGAAATCCTGTGTTTTTAAATTCTCTGTTTTGCACGTGCATTCCTATCCTATTCCTGTCTATTTCCTATCCCTGCATTGTTAGAATCCTCAAATTCAAACAAGCCCTTACTCAATTACTTCTGTTACAGATATGTGTCAAAGAAAACCTTGTGTGGTTTGTCCTGCTCCTGCGGCGCTGTGTTCCACCCCAGCTCAGCTGCTCCAACGACGGAAGGGTTCACCACAGCAGGGATCCGCTCTCCAGACTGTCTTTCGCCGCCTCAGATCTTCTTCCCCGCCGCCGGCAGCCACGACAACTGCATTACCATCATCAACTGAGCAGATGACCTTGAGGACTACACGGGTCCGCAAGAGAGGTCGCACTCTTCCGTGTCTGCTTACGTTATGCGTCGCTTAATATGATGACATGCTACATTATCGTCGTGTTCACCTATTAGACTCCGAGTCAGGTCCAAACTAATGCTAAAACTTGAGTTTTTAAATGGTTGTGGGGTACATATTGGGGCAGCAATCAGTACTATCTGTCTACTATCTGGTTAATCTCCGGTGTCTACTATGAGTTTCATGTTGGGTGCAAACAAACATTAAAGGAGCCATTATCTGTATTTTTTAACTAAAGCTATTATCTGCCTGCTATCATTGGTTTTGGGTCTATCCACAGTTTGCTACCATCACTCTGGATTTGTGCATGCACTCCTTACATAATCTCACTATGTTTTATTCCTATGCATGCCAGTTATTGTACACAATGGAACTGATCATGTAGAGCAAAAGAGACGAGCCTTGCGTGGCAATAAAATTTCATGCAGACGTCGTTCCATGGTGGGCGCAAAGGCAGCCCCCCTCCACCCATTTCGGATCGTAATCAAGAGGAAGATAACTGTTCTGAGGGGGATTCAGAAGGAGAAGACCACTCCTATTTACCCCATGAGGTCTTCGCTCTAACTTGGCATGCTGATGTTGGTAATATCATGCATATGGTGCCTTGCATTGCTTACTGTATACATTAAAGATGTCATCTGCTTAGTTTAGACATGCTTTGTGTCAATGCCATCTGTTTAGTTTCTTTATCGTATATGTGAATCATGCAATGCCATCTTGTCTAGCCAGGCATCATATATGTGAATTTTGCAATGCCACCCTGGTTAGCCAGTCATCTTATATGTGAATTATATCATGCCATCATTTTTTATTACGTGTTAAATTTGTCAACAATTTTAGTACATTCAATTACTCTTCCTGTGCATCAGCCATTCGGCACGGTCATGGAAAAATCTGGAGTGGAAACAAGGTCTTCAGAGCAGACAATGCTATCTGACGAAGCGCATGTCTTGCTGGTTACCGATAGCTCCTCAGAGGAGGATTCAGAGACAGATGACCAGTCATATCCCCCCCCCCCGAGGTGCATGCCCTAACTTGGCAGGGTTATGTTGCTCATATCGTGCGTATGGTATCTTGCATTGCTATGTCATTTGCTTAGTTTAGACATGCTTTGTGTGAATGCCACCTGTTTAGTGTCTAATTACCATATATGTGAATTATGCAATGCCATCTTGTTGCAAGACATTATATATGTGAATTATGCAATGTTATCTTGTTGCAAGGCATTATGTATGTGAATTATGCAATGCCATGCTGTTTAGGCAAGCGTCATATATGTGAATTATATCATGTCGTCCTTTTTTTGTATTTCTCATTGCTTTTGTCGACAATGTTTGTATATTCAACTGCTCTTCCTGTGCATCAGCCATTTGAATTGGTGATGGAGAAATCTGGAGTGAAAACAAGGTCTTCAGAGCAGACAATGCTACCTGCTGAAGCAGATATCTTGCTGGTTACAGATAGCTCTTCAGAGGAGGATTCAGAGGCAGATGACCAGTCCTATTATCCCCCTGAGGTGTATGCTCAAACTTGGCAGGGTTATATTACTCATATAATGCATATGTTGTATTGCAATGCTTAGTTTTTACATCATATACACAATATTGAATGCCATCTCCTTAGTTGACACATCATATATGCGATTGCCCTCTGCTCACTTCCTTAGTATATAAATCATATATTTGAATTATGTCATGCCATGATGTTTACATAGACAGCATGTATCTGAATTATGGCATGCCAACCCATTTTCTAAAGACATAATATAGTTATATCATCTCATCCTGTTTACATAGTCATCATATTTTAAATTATGTCATTCTATCCGTGAATTATATCATGCCATCATGTTTCCATCGACGGCATGTTTGTGATTTATGGCATGCCAACCACTTTAATAGACACATCGTATAGTTATATCATGTCATCCTGTTTACATAGTCATCATATTTTGAAGTATGTCATTCTATCCTGTTTAGTTAGCCATCATACATGTGAAATTGTGTCATGCTATCCTGTTTAATTAGCCATCATATATGTGAAATTATGTCCTGCTATTCTGTTTGCTTAGACAACATAAATGTGAATTATTTCATGCCCTGTTTTCTTCCCTACTATCCATTGCACCTGTCTATCTTACAATGTCTGTACATTCAATTACTTTTCTTGTTTATCAGCCATTTCAATTGGAGGGAGTGATGGCAGTATCTGTGGGAGTAAAAACACGGTCTTCAGAAAAGATCGTGCTACCTGTCGATGCAGATAGAACCACGGTTGTACTTGCCCAAGAACCAGCCCCACCACACATAACCCACACTCATGCAGATTGTACCCCTACCCAGTTGGACAGAGAACCAGCTACACCCCTTCTAACCCCAACCCCAGCAGATAGACACCCAGTTCCCGTTGACACAGCACCGTCTCCACCACAGAGCACCCAAACACGAGCAGTTAGTAAGGCAACTGCAGTGCCCAAATCACGAGGACCACCACTCCGAACCCGAAGTCAACGCTTAAAGCAGAAGAAGAATTGTTCTCAGGTCAGGTTCCGTAGCTATGGTTCATACTACTTTGCTCTTGCATCACTGTATTTACTGATACCAACTAATTTCAAATTTGAAGGATGCAATTGAAACTCCAATGGCGCAACAGGTATGTTTTAAACCTGTTTCTTCAACGTGTTTGGCTGTTTGCTGTTGTAACTTGCTCTATGTTGATTTCAGTTTCAATTGAATAAACAGTTATGTTCTCATGCCATGCACATTACAAGTGTTGTTATTGCTGTGTAGTTTCCCACACTTATATTCTGTCTATGCTGCTTTGTCTTAAATAGATATGATTCGAACTGTATCTATCTTGATTTGGCAACATAAACTAGAATGATATAGACCATACAGTGACCATACTACATAGATATATGTTTGTTTCATGTTGTTATCCTGTCCACCTTACTACTGAACTGGTTTACCAAAATGAGTTTCATATACTACATTGTAAACCTGAGATGTGTTTGTTTGTTTCTCTTTTAGAACGCGGATAAAATATTGGAGAAGAGTACCCTGTTATGCAATGGTAAAGGAAGTAATGCAGATAAGGTTCAAGATAGTGAGACATCCCTGTTGGTCTCCAAGAAAGCTGATAAAAACTATACTGAAGACACTGAGACAACCCCAAAGTCCTGTCTTGATGTAGTGTTCGAGTTACTGGCTACCACTGCTGGCACCAGCTCTTCGAACTCGTTGCCTGAATCAGTTCGGCTTCTTGAGTCTCAACTTCAAGTTGAAAGACATCGATCAGATGTTATGCGACAGGAAGCCGAAGGACTGAGGAAGTCCCTGCAGAATTCAGATGCATACTTTCTGGTGCAACAGCAAGCGCTGGAGGACTTAAGCGCCAAACAAGAGAAAGTTAATAAGCTTGCTAAGCATCTTGCCAGCATTATGGGTACCCAGGATATTGTTTCTTGAGCTCTTCTGAAGTGGTTTCAGTTCTGGACTTGTTTTGCTGTGGTGTTTATATGCTGCTGTGTTCCCTATATTTGCACTGGTGGCGAACTTTGATGCCCAGTGGATGTAATATGTGTAATAGCCGTGATATCCTAGTGTAAGTTGCTTGCTTATTTATTTCCTTGTTGTCTTGTTTATTTGTTTGCTTGTAGTCAGTGCAGTTCTTTTTCTGCGGTTTGCTAGTGGCTGCAATAACCTATTTTTTAAAACTAGGCCACAATAACCATGGGCTAATATTTACTGTAGTGACACTGGGCCTCCTACGGGCCGTAGAAACAGTGGGCCTTCTACGGGCCGTAGAAATAGTGGGCCTTCTACGGGCCATAGAAACAATGGGCCTTCTACGGGCCGTAGAAACAGTGGGCCTTCTACGGGCCATAGAAACAATGGGCCTTCTACGGGTCGTATCATCAATGGGCCTTATACGGGCCGTATGATCGATTGGCCAAACATGGGCCAAACAAACCGCATTCTGGCCGTAAACGGGCTAGAGTTGGAATCATCCGTTCATGGGCCGACCATAATGGTCCATCGTTAATAGGCCGTATTTGATGACGCTATGAAAATGGCCCAACGTATTAACGGACCACAAACGGGCCAACTGTAACCATCGGCTGAATTTGGCCCACAAGCAGAAAATGACAGTAACGGGCCGTAAGTAAACGAATGCTGGAAAATAGCCCAAGAATAAATGGGCTCTGAGAAGGCCGAAAGTTAACATGGGCTGGAAACGGCCCAACGGAATAATGGGCCGTTAATGGGTATAAAGTGATACACTGTTCTTTACGGGCCAGTTTCACCACGGGCCGTTAATGGGTGTAAAGTGATACACTGTTCATTACGGGCCAGTTTCACCACGGGTCGTTAATAGGCCAAGAGTTACATAGGGTCTCATATGGGCCGAAAGACGTCATGGGCCATACATGGGCCAGAAGTAAAAACGGGCTGGAATCATATTGGATGGCCCAGATGATGCTACTGGGCCTAATTCGAATAGGGCGTAACGGGCCTTGGGTTAGCGGGCTGTAAATGGGCTATATGCGAACAGGCCGTTAACAGGCTTTCCATGGGCCGGCCCGCCACCTTTTGACCAAGTCAAACGGGCCGGCCTTTTCACAAGAATGGGCCTCTGTTGGGCCGTGCCACGTGTCGACGTATCATAGGCGCCTTCTGTCCAATGAGTGGATGACATCTGTCCCAGCGATGAGCCGACACGTGTTTCCTCCAGCCAATGATGATTTTACACGTGGAAAATCCCCATTGGTCAGGGCTGTTAACGGGTTATCGGATCCAAAACCCGACCCGATAGCTTAACGGCATTCCGTTACGGTGGATGCCACGTGTCGGTCACCCTTGACGAAAGCACTTCTGTGACGCGTGATTTATCGTCATGGAAGTGGACACTTCCGTGATGATAATTTTGGTAATGTCATGGAACACTTCTACGATAGCACAGGTATGACTATCTTGATTCTGTCATAAATTTGTCATGGATGTACATGCATGACAAAAAACGCGACCTACTGTGACAAACACGTATCATCACGGAAGTGTATTTTTTTGTAGTGCACTGGGTGTTTTGACTTGCCACTGAGCAAATTTGTATCTTGAGTCGACTAGGTTGTGTCGATTGGATCTTTGAACTAGTGGGGGCACGCTGAGTGCACCCACTGGGTGTAGTCCCCGAGACTATAGTTGACTGCGGGCAGTCGACTGTGGTCTTAGAATCGGAATTTCCTCACTCGGCTTGGGCAGACCACGTCGAGTGGAAGCTGAATCAGTGGGGGCACGCTCAGTGCACCCACTCGGTGTAGTCCCCGAGACCGTGGTCGACTGCGGGCAGTCGACTATGGTCTGAGAACGCTCTCTTTTCTTTCCACTCGGCTTGGGCAGACCACGTCGAATGGAAACTGGACCAGTGGGGGCATGATACGTCTCCGTCGCATCTATAATTTTTTATTGTTCCATGCCAATATTATTTAACTTCCATATACTTTTGGCAACTTTTTATATTATTTTTGGGACTAACATATTGATCCAGTGCCCAGTGCGAGTTCATGTTTGTTGCATGTTTTATGTTTCGCAGAAACCCCATATCAAACGGAGTCCAAACGGGATAAAGACGGACGGAGAATATTTTTGGAATATTTGGAGAATATGGGAGGAAGAATCAACGCGAGACGGTGCCCGAGGTGGCCACGAGGCAGGGTGGCGCGCCCACCCCCTAGGCACGCCCTGACCCTCGTGGGCCACCCGTAAGGCAGTTGCTGCTCTTCTTCGGCCGCAATAAAGCTAATTTTCAGAGAAAAATCTGGGCGAAGGTTTCAATCCAATCGGAGTTATGGATCTCCATATATATACGAAACGGTGAAAGGGCAGCAGGACAGAACGCAGAAACAGAGAGAGACGGATCCAATCTCGGATGGCCTCTCTCCCCTCCCATGCCATGGAGACCATGGACCAGAGGGGAAACCCTTCTCCCATCTAGGGAGAAGGTCAAGGAAGAAGAAGAAGGAGGGGGGCTCTCTCCCCCTCGCTTTCGGTGGCGCCGGAGTGCCACCGGGGGCCATCATCATCACCGCGATCTACACCAACACCTCCGCCATCTACACCAACACCTCCATCATCTTCACCAACATCTCCATCACCTTCCCCCATCTATCTACAGCGGTCCACTCTCCCGCAAGCCGCTGTACCCTCTACTTGAACATGGTGATTTATGCTTCATATTATTATCCAATGATGTGTTGCCATCCTATGATGTCTGAGTAGATTTTCGTTGTCCTATCGGTGGTTGATGAATTGCTATGATTGATTTAATTTGCTTGTGGTTATGTTGCTGTCCTTTGGTGCCCATCGTATGAGCGCGCGTGTGGATCACACCATAGGGTTAGTTGTATGTTGATAGGACTATGTATTGGAGGGCAAGAGTGACAGAAGCTTCAACCTAGCATAGAAATTGATGCGTATGGAATTTAAGGGGGGCCAATATATCTTAATGCTATGGTTGGGTTTTAACTTAATGAACGTTAGTAGTTGCGGACGCTTGCTAATAGTTCCAATCATAAGTGCATAGAATTCCAAGTCAGGGATGACATGCTAGCAGTGGCCTCTCCCACATAATACTTGCTATCGGTCTAGTAAACTAGTCAATTGCTTAGGGACAATTTCGCAACTCCTACCACCACTTTTCCACACTCGCCATATTTACTTTATTGCTTCTTTACTTAAACAGCCCCTACTTTTTATTTACGTACTCTTTATTATCTTGCAAACCTATCCAACAACACCTACAAAGTACTTCTAGTTTCATACTTGTTCTAGGTAAAGCGAACGTTAAGCGTGCGTAGAGTTGTATCGGTTGTCGATAGAACTTGAGGGAATATTTGTTCTACCTTTAGCTCCTCGTTGGGTTCGACATTCTTACTTATTGAAAGAGGCTACAATTGATCCCCTATACTTGTGGGTTATCAAGACCTTTTTCTGGCGCCGTTGCCGGGGAGTTATAGCGTGGGGTGAATATTCTCGTGTGTGTGCTTGTTTGCTTTATCACTAAGTAATTTTTATTTGCTGTTCTTAGTTGTTTTCTATCCTTAGTTATGGGTAGGAAACGCAAAATACCAAAAAAATTAGTTGTACCTACTGAACCGATGGTTGAAGAACCACTCAAAATCTATCACACTCCTGAAGCTTATTACTTGGATCATCTTCGATCCCTATGTGCTCGTGCTGAAACCCCAACTAGCTTAGTTGAGGGCAGATCTTTAGATGAGCATGCTTGTTATGTTCGACACCGCATATCTGAAAAAGGGAAACTATTACTGGGTCAAATTCATCGTTTGCAATGCTATGCTTGGAATTTATGTGAAATATATGATATTACTTGTTGTTCCGAAGACCCTAAGAAACACCTTCCCTACCAATGTCTGTTTAGTGATAATGGAATCATATCTTCTTATGCTAAGGGTGTTTATAATTACTATGATGTTCAACAAATTGAAGAATTTGTTGCTTTTAAGGGTGCTTATGAAATTGCTTCTTTGATTGAAAAGTATGATGCTACTCTTTACAAGTTTGAAAATTTTGCCATACTTGAATATTGTTATGATAATTATGCTTCTAATGCCTATGTTAAACCATATATTAGGACTCCTCCGCTGTCCAAGAAGATACTAATATTGTGCAGGAGTCTATGGAAGAAGAAATTGATGAAACTGTGAGCTCATTGGATGAAAAAGATGAGGAGGAGAGCGAAGAACAAAAGGAGGAAGAGCGGATTGATCACCCGTGCCCACCTTCTAATGAGAGTAACTCTTCAACTCATACATTGTTTAATTTCCCTTCGTGCTTACCGAAGGATGACTGCTATGATGACTGTTATGATCCCGTTGATTCTCTTGAAATATCCCTTTTTGATGATGCTTGCTATGCTTGTGGCCAAGATGCCAATATGAATTATGCTTATGGAGATGAACTTGCTATAGTTCCTTATGATAAACATGAAATTGTTGCTATTGCACCCACGCATGATAGTCCTATTATCTTTTTGAATTCTCTGGACTACACTATATCGGAGAAGTTTGCCTTTATTAAGGATTATGTTGATGGGTTGCCTTTTTCCGTTGCACATGATGATTTTGATAGATATAATATGCATGTGCTTCCTGCTCCTACTTGTAATTATTATGAGAGAGGAACTATATCTCCACCTCTCTATGTTTCCAACATGATAAAATTGCAAGAAACTGCTTATACTATGCATTGGCCTTTACTATGTGTGCATGAATTGTTCTTTTATGACTTGCCGATGCATAAGAAGAGAGTTAGACTTCGTCATTGCTTGATATATGTTGCTTTGTGCTCACTACTAAATGCCAAATCATTGCTAATTAAAATTGGCTTTGATACACCTTGGGATCCGGGTGGATTCACTACTTGAGCACTATATGCCTAGCTTAATGGCTTTAAAGAAAGCGCTGCCAGGGAGACAACCCGGAAGTTTTAGAGAGTCATTTATTTCTCTTGAGTGCTTTTATATAGTTTAAAAACAAAAACAATAAAGAGGGGGACCTAAAACTTTTTCAAAAAGGAAAGTGAAAGTGAAAGAGACAAGCATTGTTGAAGTGGGAGCTAGCCTTGAACTTTGTTCATGCTCACGGAAACTTTCTGAATCTTCATTACAGAAAATTTTCAACAAAAATAATTATCCCCTTCTACAATTCCATTGTATTATAAAAATAATGTGCCAAGGTTTGCCTTTAGGATGTTTACAATGCTTGTTGGTTTGTACGGTGCAGGACAGAAACTTTGATTGTAGTGCGCGATTTTTAGTTTTTTACTGGAACGTCAAAAGCTTCTGATTCTTTTTGCACTGTCTTTCTATACAAATTTTTTATTTTTCCTAATTTTGGCAGAAGTTTTTGAGTATCATAAGTATGGTGAATGTTCAGATTATTACAGACTGTCCTGTTTAAAACAAATTCTGTTTTTGATGCATAGTTTGCTTGTTTTGATGAAACTATCGATTTATATCAGTGGATTAAGCCATGAAAAAGTTATACTACAGTAGACACAATGCAAAAACAAAATATGAATTGGTTTGCAACGGTACTTAGAGTAGTGATTTGCTTTATTATACTAACGGATCTTACCGAGTTTTCTGTTGAAGTTTTGTGTGGATGAAGTGTTCGATGATCGAGAAGGTCTCGATGTGAGGAGAAGAAGGAGAGGCAAGAGCTCAAGCATGGGGATGCCCAAGGCACCCCAAGTAAATATTCAAGGAGACTCAAGCATCTAAGCTTGGGGATGCCCCGGAATGCATCCCATCTTTCTTCAACAAGTATCGGTATGTTTTTGGATTCGTTTCGTTCATGCGATATGTGTAAATCTTGGAGCGTCTTTTGCATTTAGTTTTCACTTTTCTTTTATGAACCATGTTGGTATGAGATAGTCCTTGGTTGATTTATATAATTCTCTTTGCACTTCACTTATATCTTTTGAGTATGGCTTTATAGAATGCTTCATGTGCTTCACTTATATCATTTGAAGTTTGGATTGCATGTTTCTCTTCACATAGAAAACCACCATTTGTAGAATGCTCTTTTGCTTCACTTATATTTGTTAGAGCGTGGGCATATCTTTTGTAGAAAGAATTAAACTCTCTTGCTTCACTTATATCTATTTAGAGACATGACAGGAATTGGTCATTCACATGGTTAGTCGTAAAATCCTACATTAAACTTGTAGATCACTGAATATGATATGTTTGATTCCTTGCAATAGTTTTGCAATATAAAGGTGGTGATATTAGAGTCGTGCTAGTTGAGTAATTGTGAAATTGAGAAATACTTGTGTTGAGGTTTGCAAGTCCCGTAGCATGCACGTATGGTGAACCGTTATGTAACGAAGTCGGAGCATGAGGTATTCTTTCATTGCTTTCCTTATGAGTGGCGGTCGGGGACGAGCGATGGTCTTTTCCTACCAATCTATCCCCCTAGGGGCATGCGTAGTAGTACTTTTCTTCGAGGGCTAATAAACTTTTGCAATAAGTATATGAGTTCTTTATGACTAATGTGAGTCCATGGATTATACGCACTCTCACCCTTCCATCATTGCCAGCCTATTCGGTACCATGCATTGCCCTTTCTCACCTCGAGAGTTGGTGCAAACTTCGCCGGTGCATCCAAACCCCGTGATTACGATACGCTCTATCACACATAAGCCCCATTATATCTTCCTCAAAACAGCCACCATACCTACCTATCATGGCATTTCCATAGCCAATCCGAGATATATTGCCATGCAACTTCCATAATCATCATATACATGACTTGAGCATTTATTGTCATATTGCTTTGCATGATCGTAAGATAGCTAGTATGATGTTTTCATGGCTTGTCTGTTTTTTGATGTCATTGCTACGCAAGATCATTGCACATCCCGGTACACCGCCGGAGGCATTCATATAGAGTCATATCTTTGTTCTAGATATCGAGTTGTAATATTGAGTTGTAAGTAAATAAAAGTGTGATGATCATCATTATTAGAGCATTGCCCTAATGAGGAAAGGATGATGGAGACTATGATTCCCCCACAAGTCGGGAGGAGACTCCGGACTTTACAAAAAAAGAGGCAAAAGAAGCCCAAATAAAAAAAAGAGGCCAAAGAAGCCCACCAAAAAAAGAAAAAAATGAGAGAAAAAGAGAGAAGGGGCAATGTTACTATCCTTTTGCCAAACTTATGCTTCAAAGTAGTACCATGTTCTTCATATAGAGAGTATCTTGAGTTATCACTTTCATATACTAGTGGAAATTTTCATTATAGAACTTGGCTTGTATATTCCGATGACGGGCTTCCTCAAATGCCCGAGGTCTTCATGAGCAAGCAAGTTCGATGCACACCCACTTAGTATCAGTTTGAGCTTTCATACACTTATAGCTCTAGTGCATCCGTTGCATGGCAATCCCTACTCCTCGCATTGACATCAATTGATGGGCATCTCCATAGCCCATTGATTAGCTGCGTCGATGTAAGACTTTCTTCCTTTTTGTCTTCTCCACACAACCTCCATCATCACATGCTATTCCACCTATAGTGCTATATCCATGGCTTGCGCTCATGTATTGCATGAGGGTTGAAAAGGCTGAAGTGCGTTAAAAAGTATGAACCAATTGCTCGGCTTGTCATCGGGGTTGTGCATGGTGAAGATGGAGCATACCCAGACTATATGATTTTGTAGGGATGAGCTTTCTTTGGCTAAGTTATTTTGATAAGACATAATTGCTTGGTTAGTATGCTTGAAGTATTATTGTTTTTATGTCAAATGATAGACTATTTCTTTGAATCACTCATGTCTTAATATTCATCCCATGATTAGATCTGATCAAGATTATGCTAGGTAGCATTCCACATCAAAAATTATCTTTTTTATCATTTACCTACTAGAGGACGAGCAGGAATTAAGCTTGGGGATGTTGATACGTCTCCGTCGTATCTATAATTTTTGATTGTTCCATGCCAATATTATTTAACTTCCATATACTTTTGGCAACTATTTATATTATTTTTGGGACTAACATATTGATCCAGTGCCCAGTGCCAGTTCCTGTTTGTTGCATGTTTTATGTTTCGCAGAAACCCCATATCAAACGGAGTCCAAACGGGATAAAAACAGATGGAGAATATTTTTGGAATATTTGGAGAATATGGGAGGAAGAATCAACGCGAGACGGTGCCCGAGGTGGCCACGAGGCAGGGGGCGCCCACCCCCTGGGCGCGCCCCTGACCCTCGTGGGACACCCGTAAGGCGGTTGCTGCTCTTCTTCGGCCGCAAGAAAGCTAATTTTCAGAGAAAAATCTGGGCGAAGGTTTCAATCCAATCGGAGTTACGGATCTCCATATATATATGAAACGTTGAAAGGGCAGCAGGACAGAATGCAGAAACAGAGAGAGACAGAGAAACAGATCCAATCTAGGAGGGGCTCTCGCCCCTCCCACGCCATGGAGACCATGGACCAGAGGGGAAACCCTTCTCCCATCTAGGGAGAAGGTCAAGGAAGAAGAAGAAGGAGGGGGGCTCTCTCCCCCTTGCTTCCGGTGGCGCCGGAGTGCCACCGGGGGCCATCATCATCACCGCGATCTACACCAACACCTCCGCCATCTACACCAACACCTCCATCATCTTCACCAACATCTCCATCACCTTCCCCCATCTATCTACAGCGGTCCACTCTCCCGCAAGCCGCTGTACCCTCTACTTGAACATGGTGCTTTATGCTTCATATTATTATCCAATGATGTGTTGCCATCCTATGATGTCTGAGTAGATTTTCGTTGTCCTATCGGTGGTTGATGAATTGCTATGATTGATTTAATTTGCTTGTGGTTATGTTGCTGTCCTTTGGTGCCCATCATATGAGCGCGCGTGTGGATCACACCATAGGGTTAGTTGTATGTTGATAGGACTATGTATTGGAGGGCAAGAGTGACAGAAGCTTCAACCTAGCATAGAAATTGATGCATACGGAATTGAAGGGGGACCAATATATCTTAATGCTATGGTTGGGTTTTACCTTAATGAACGTTAGTAGTTGCAGACACTTGCTAATAGTTCCAATCATAAGTGCATAGAATTCCAAGTCAGGGATGACATGCTAGCAGTGGCCTCTCCCACATAATACTTGCTATCGGTCTAGTAAACTAGTCAATTGCTTAGGGACAATTTCGCAACTCCTACCACCACTTTTCCACACTCGCCATATTTACTTTATTGCTTCTTTACTTAAACAGCCCCTACTTTTTATTTACGTACTCTTTATTATCTTGCAAACCTATCCAACAACACCTACAAAGTACTTCTAGTTTCATACTTGTTCTAGGTAAAGCGAACGTTAACCGTGCGTAAAGTTGTATCGGCGGTCGATAGAACTTGAGGGAATATTTGTTCTACCTTTAGCTCCTTGTTGGGTTCGACACTCTTACTTATCGAAAGAGGCTACAATTGATCCCCTATACATGTGGGTTATTAGGGCACGGTAAGTGCACCCACTGGGTGTAGTCCCCGAGACTACTGTTGAATGTTTGATTCGGCTGTAGTCTTAGAACTTGTTGAATTTATCAGACTATTGTTCTAAAGTGACCAATCCCTCCATCCGTCGATTGAACATCTTTTGATTATAGAAATCTTGTGAACTTGGAGCTCGTTTCGCCGACCTGGAGAAGAAGCAGATTCAGCTCAACCTTGATCTGGAGCTGGCCAAGACAAATCTGCAGAAGGCCAAGGATGAGGCCACTAGTAAGAAGAAACTTGTCGACTGATTTGTTTCTGAATCTGTATGTTATTTGTCCTTTCTGAACCGAGTGTTTTTTCTTCCAGAGACTCTGAACCAAGCTTTGGCCAAGAAGGATCAAGACCTTGCAGCCGCACAGAAAACAGCTGATGAGAAAACTGCCCTTGGTGACCAGAAGCTGGCTTCAGTCGGCAAGCTGGAGGAAGAGAATGCTAAGCTGAAAACTTCTCTTGATGAGGCCAACAAGGAGGCAACTCGTCTGAAGAAGGACAAGAAGAACCTGACTGAAAAGATGGAAGGCATTGCTCGCAAGCGAAATGATCTGGAGGACTATCTGGGAGGCCTTGCCAAGAAGATGTTCGTCATGCTTGAAGGTATTTTCTTCGGCCCGACTGACTTGTTACCGTCGACTCCTCATATAACCACTAACTCATCTTTGAATTATGCGTGTAGAATTTTGCCAGAACTTCGAGGAAGAGACTGGGCGAGTTGAGACAAGCTTGGACCCCCATCCTCTCTCCTATAAAGGACGAAGCTGCTATGAACGTGCTCCGACTGGAATACCGTGTCGCTGGTGTCGTCGACTACCTTGCTCGACTGAAGGTTGCGGTGTCACGGATCGACACAGCACTCTGGCCAAGGGCGACGCTCCAGAATGACCTCGAGTTTCTGATGACTCGACTTAATGAGGTTCCCGGTCGAGTGCAAGAATGGAAGAAGTCTTCTGCTCGGTGTGGCGCTGATGTGGCTCTGTCCTTGGTTCGTGTCCACTGCAAGGAAGCGCGAGAAGAGAAGCTGGCGGCGATCAAGGTTGCCAATACCAAGAAGCACGACTTCCAATCTTTCATGGAAACCTTTATCGCTGCTGCCACTCGGATTGCTGACGGAATCGACCTGGACGAGTTCGTCGAGCCTGCTAGCCCTCCTCCTGCAGAGTGAACAAACTTTTATGCCTCACCTTAAATTTTCCTCGGAATGCCGAGTGGTTTTGTAACCGTTAAACTCCTGCGGGCTGGATGCCCGAGTACTTTAATCCGTGGTCCGGAACCTTAGGGTTTATCTGAACTTGGTTTATCTTTGAATATGCTTCTGTTTGCCTTCGAGTGGAACCTGTTCTTCACTCGGAATAATATTTATACTTAAGATGCAGCTCTGAGGAGAAGGTCACAGTCGACCTGCACCTTATCGTCCTTGCGGATGAGGATGGAGCACACGTTGTATTCGTGGCGCAGCTCCGAAGAGAAGGTTGCAGTCGACCTGCACCTCGTCGTCCTTGCAGATGAGGATGGAGTGCACGTTGTATTTGTGGCGCAGCTCCGAAGAGAAGGTTGTAGTCGACCTGCACCTCGTCGTCCTTGCGGATGAGGATGGAGCGTACGTTGTATTTGTGGCGCAGCTCCGAAGAGAAGGTTGTAGTCGACCTGTACCTCGTCGTCCTTGCGGATGAGGATGGCGCGCACATTGTATTTGTGGCGCAGCTCCGAAGAGAATGTTGCAGTCGACCTGTACCTCGTCGTCCTTGCGGATGAGGATGGAGCGCACGTTGTATTTGTGGCGCAGCTCCGAAGAGAAGGTTGCAGTCGACCTGCACCTCGTCGTCCTTGCGGATGGGGATGTGCTTCAAACTTAGGTGAGTACTGGACTGCAGCTAAGCCCCCGAGTGTGAGAGTTGCTCACCACTCGGTAGGATTTTTCAAACTTAGGCAGTACTGGACTGTAGCTAAGCCCCCGAGTGTGAGTGTTGCTCACCACTCGGTAGGATTTTTTAAACTTAGGCGGGTACTGGACTGCAGCTAAGCCCCCGAGTGTGAGGGTTGCTCACCACTCGGTAGGATTTTTTAAACTTAGGCGAGTACTGGACTACAGCTAAGCCCCCGAGTGAGAGGGTTGCTCACCATTCAGTAGGATTTTCTAAACTTAGGCGAGTACTGGGCTGCAGCTAAGCCCCCGAGTGAGAGGTTTGCTCACCACTCGGTAGGATTTTTCAAACTTAGGCGAGTACTGGACTGCAACTAAGCCCTCGAGTGAGAGGCCTTCTCACCACTCGGTAGGATTTTTTAAACTTAGGCGAGTACTGGACTACAGCTAAGCCCCCGAGTGAGAGGCTTGCTCACCACTCGGTAGGATTTTTCAAACTTAGGCGAGTACTGGACTGCAGCTAAGCCCCCGAGTGAGAGGCTTGCTCACCACTCGGTAGGATTTTTCAAACTTAGGCGAGTACTGGACTGCAGCTAAGCCCCCGAGTGAGAGGCTTGCTTACCACTCGGTAGGATTTTTCAAACTTAGGCGAGTACTGGACTGCAGCTAAGCCCCCGAGTGAGAGGTTTGCTCATCACTCGGTAGGATTTGTTTTTTTAACTTAGGCGAGTACTGGACTGCAGCTAAGCCACCGAGTGAGAGGCTTGCTCATCACTCGGTAGGATTTTTTAAACTTAGGCGAAACGGATTCGCAGCTAAGCCCCCGAGTGAGAGGCTTGCTCATCACTCGGTAGGATTTTTTTAAACTTAGGCGAAGCAGATTCGCATCTAAGGCACCCACTTGGGGATTTGAAACATACAAAAAAGAAGCAGCAATCATTTAGGAGACTATAAAACTCTGTCTTTGATAATCAAACTAGAAGTTATTCTTATTACATCTCAACAGTCTGAATTCTTAAGTGTAAAAGGGGCGGAGCAGCTCCGCATTCCAAGCGCGTGGCTCGTCTTTCTTGTGCTTGACGTTGTAAAGGTGGTATGCTCTGTTGTGGAGCACTCTGGTGACAATGAAGGGGCCTTCCCAAGCAGGAGCAAGCTTGTGTGGTTTCTACTGATCCACTCGAAGAACCAAGTCTCCCTCTTGAAATGCTCGACCCCTCACGTTTCTGGCGTGGAATCGACGCAGGTCTTGCTGATAGATGGTCGACAGGATCAGGGCCATCTCTCTTTCCTCTTCTAGGAGATCAACTGCATCTTGCCGTGCCTGTTCTGCTTCATCTTCTGAGAAAATCTCGACTCAGGGTGCATTGTGAAGCAAGTCACTCGAAAGTACAGCCTCAGCTCCATAGACCAAGAAGAATGGAGTTCGGCCAGTCGACCGATTGGGAGTTGTCCTCAATCCCCAAAGCACTGATGGAAGTTCATCGACCCAGGCGCCTGCTGCATGCTTGAGATCACGCATCGGTCGGGGTTTCAGTCCTTTGAGAATCAATCTATTTGCTCTTTCAGCTTGTCCATTCGACTGGGGGTGGGCAACTAAAGCATAGTCGACTTGAGTGCCTTGGGAAGCGCAGAAGGCTCTGAACTCATCAGAGTCGAAATTCGACCCATTGTCAGTGATGATGCTATGGGGAACACCATATCTGAATGTTAACTCTCTGATGAAGCTGACAGCAGTACTAGCTTCAAGATTTTTGATAGGCTTGGCTTCAATCCATTTGGTGAACTTGTCGACTGCCACGAGCACATGAGTGAAGCCGCTTCTGTTGGGAATCGTAGCATAATTTTAAAAAAATTCCTACGTTCACCAAGATGCATCTATGGAGTGTACTAGCAACGAGGGGAAGGGAGTGCATCTACGTACCCTTGTAGATCGCGAGCGGAAGCGTTCCAATGAACGTGGATGACGGAGTCGTACTCGCCGTGATCCAAATCACCGATGACCGAGTGCCGAACGGACGGCACCTCCGCGTTCAACACACGTACGGTGCAGCGACGTCTCCTCCTTCTTGATCCAGCAAGGGGGAAGGAGAGGTTGATGGAGATCCAGCAGCACGACGGCGTGGTGGTGGATGTAGCGGGTCTCGTGCAGGGCTTCGCCGAGCTACTACGAGAGAGAGAGAGAGGTGTTGCAGGGGAGGAGGGAGGCGCCCAAAGCTGTTGTGTGCTGCCCTCCCTCCCCCCCCTTTATATAGGCCCCTGGGGGGGTGCGCCAGCCCTGGAGATGAGATCCAGGGGGGGGGCGGCGGCCACAAAGGGGGGAAGGGGTGCCTTGCCCCCCAAGGCAAGGGGGAACTCCCCCCCCTAGGGTTCCCAACCCTAGGGGCATGGGGGGAGGCCCAAGGGGGGCGCCCCAGCCCACTAGGGGCTGGTTCCCTTCCACTTTCAGCCCACGGGGCCCTCCGGGACAGGTGGCCCCACCCGGTGGACCCCCGGGACCCTTCCGGTGGTCCCGGTACAATACCGATAACCCCCGAAACTTTCCCGGTGGCCGAAACTGGACTTCCTATATATAATTCTTCACCTCCGGACCATTCCGGAACCTCTCATGACGTCCGGGATCTCATCCGGGACTCTGAACAACTTTCGGGTTTCCGCATACATATATCTCTACAACCCTAGCGTCACCGGACCTTAAGTGTGTAGACCCTACGGGTTCGGGAGACATGCAGACATGACCGAGACGCCTCTCTGGTCAATAACCAACAGCGGGATCTGGATACCCATGTTGGCTCCCACATGCTCCACGATGATCTCATCGGATGAACCACGGTGTCGAGGATTCAATCAATCCGTATGCAATTCCCTTCGTCAATCGGTATTTTCCTTGCCCGAGATTCGATCGTCGGTATCCCAATACCTTGTTCAATCTCGTTACCGGCAAGTCTCTTTACTCGTACCGCAATGCATGATCCCGTGACTAACGCCTTAGTCACATTGAGCTCATTATGATGATGCATTACCGAGTGGGCCCAGAGATACCTCTCCGTCACACGGAGCGACAAATCCCAGTCTCGATCCGTGCCAACCCAACAGACACTTTCGGAGATACCCGTAATGCACCTTTATAGTCACCCAGTTACGTTGTGACGTTTGGCACACCCAAAGCACTCCTACGGTATCCGGGAGTTGCACGATCTCATGGTCTAAGGAAAAGATACTTGACATTGGAAAAGCTCTAGCAAACGAAACTACACGATCTTTTATGCTATGCTTAAGTTGGGTCTTGTCCATCACATCATTCTCCTAATGATGTGATCCCGTTATCAATGACATCCAATGTCCATAGCCAGGAAACCATGACTATCTGTTGATCAACGAGCTAGTCAACTAGAGGCTTACTAGGGACACTTTGTGGTCTATGTATTCACACATGTATTACGATTTCCGGACAATGCAATTATAGCATGAATAATAGACAATTACCATGAACAAAGAAATATAATAATAACCATTTATTATTGCCTCTAGGGCATATTTCCAACAGCTTCTACCGGTCCTCAGAGGTCCAACCATATCCAATCCCCAAACAGCAAAGGGATAGATGAGTGGAATGGTCTTCAGGGCTGATGCAGGCTTGTGAGACATGTTGGAGTAAAACTGGCAACCTTCACATTTGTCGACTATTTCTTTCGCCATTTCATTTGCTCGTGGCCAGTAAAATCCCGCTCGGTATGCTTTGGCCACAATGGTCCGAGAGGACGCATGGTGACCACAGGTCCCCGAGTGGATGTCGTTGAGGATCACTCGACCTTCTTCTGGTGTTATGCATTTCTGGCTGACTCCAGTTACACTTTCTCTGAACAGTTGTCCTCTTATCATAGTAAAGGCTTTGGATCGACGGACGATCTGTCGAGCCTCTTCTTCATCCTCTGGGAGCTCCTTCCTCAGAATGTATGCGATGTACGGCACTATCCAGTCGGGAGTGATGACCAAAACCTCCATGATCAAGTCGACCACGGCTGGGACTTCGACTTCAGTCGGATCGGTGGCACTCTTTGGTTGTGGGGGATCTTCAGTGAAAGGATCTTCCTGAACTGAAGGTGTATGAATATGCGCCAAAAACACATTGCTGGGAATGGCCTCCCTTTTGGAACCTATCTTTGCCAAATCATCAGCTGCTTGATTTTTCAGCCGGGGTATGTGATGGAGCTCTAACCCTTCAAACTTCTTCTCTAACTTTCTCACTGCGTTACAATAACCAGTCATGGCTGGGCTTCTGACGTCCCACTCCTTCATTACTTGATTAACCACCAAATCCAAGTCGCCGTAGACCATGAGACGATGGACGCCGAGTGAAATGGCCATACGCCACCCGTACAGAAGTGCTTCATATTCAGCTTCGTTGTTGGAGGAGTCAAAATGAATCTGGAGAACATAGCTGAGTTTGTCGCCTCGGGGGATACTAATACCACCCCAACACCGGAACCATTCAGCATCTTGGATCCATCGAAGAACATGGTCCAATGCTCTAAGTGAATCTGAGTCGGCAGTTGCTGTTCGACCCACTCGGCAAGGAAATCTGCTATTGCTTAGGACTTGATAGCTTTCTTTGCCTCAAACTTGATATCCAAGGGAAGGAGTTCAATCGCCCACTTTGCCACTCGACCAATTGCATCTCTGTTGTTCAGGATCTCTGACAATGGTGCATCGCTGACGACTGTAATGAGAAATAGTGTGCAACCTTCTTCGTGGTCATGTAAATCCCATAAACAAGCTTCTGTTAATGTGGATATCTTTCCTTGGATGGGGTCAGAACTTCAGAAACAAAGTATACTGGGCGCTGAACTTTATAGGCTTTTCCTTCTTCTTCTCGCTCAACCGTAAGTATTGTACTGACAACTTGTCTAGTGGCTGCAATATAAAGCAGTAAAGGCTCTTTGCTGATTGGGGCAGCGAGCACCGGCTGGGTGGAAAGCAGGGCTTTGAGTTCCGCAAACGTTGCATCAGCTTCAGGAGTCCACTCGAACTTATCAAATTTCTTCATCAGTCGGTAAAGAGGCAATGCCTTTTCACCGAGGCGAGAAATGAATCGACTCAAGGTGGCCAAACAACCAGTAAGCTTCTGGACATCATGCACACGCACGGGGCGTTTCATCTGGAGTATAGCACCAACTTTCTCTGGGTTAGCGTCGATCCTTCGTTCGGAAACTAGGAAGTCGAGTAACTTTTCGCCAGGAACTCCGAATGTGCACTTTGATGGATTAAGCTTGATATCATACCTTCTGAGGTTGGCAAAGGTTTCAGCAAGGTCAGCCAGCAGGTTGGAACCCTTACGTGACTTGACTACAATGTCATCCATGTAGGCTTCCACATTCCGACTGATTTGAGTGAGCAGACACTTCTGAATCATCCTCATGAATGTGGCTCCGGCATTCTTTAGGCCGAATGGCATGGTGACATAACCGAAGCATCCGAATAGAGTGATGAAAGCCGTTTCTATCTCATCGGGTCCATATAGTCGGATCTGATGATACCTAGAATAGGCATCCAGAAAAGACAATCGCTCACACCCCGCAGTCGAGTCGACAATTTGGTCGATGCGGGGGAGAGGAAAATGATCTTTTGGGCAGGCCCGGTTGATATGCTTGAAGTCAATGCACATGCGAAGTGAGTCGTCCTTCTTGGGGACCATGACAACATTGGCGAGCCACTCGGAGTGGTAAATCTCTTGGATGAACTCAGCTGCCAGGAGCCGAGCCCCTTCCTCACCAATTGCTTTTCTCTTCTGTACGGTGAACCGTCGAAGATGTTCCTTGACTGGTTTTACTTTTGGGTCGACTCTCAAACGATGCTCAGCCAGTCCCCTGGGTACACCCGGCATGTCAGAAGGCCTCCATGCAAAGATGTCCCAGTTCTCACGGGGGAACTGGATGAGCGCTTCTTCCTATTTGCTGTCGAGTAATGTTGAGATATTAGTAGGAGCAGCATTAGGATCGGTCAGGTGAATATGAATCGGCTTGGTTTCACTGGACGACTGAAATGCAGAATCTGTGGCAGGCTTCTTGGAACGTAGCAAATCACTCGGATCTGCATTCTTCTCGTATTCTTGCATTTCAACTGCTGCCATTTGTGCATCAGCAATTTTTGAGCCCTTCTGGAAGCACTCTTCTGCTTTCTGCCGATTGCCAATGATGGTGATCACTCCTCTCGGACCAGGCATTTTCAATTTGAGGTACACGTAACATGGTCGAGCCATGAAACGTGCATAGGCAGGCCTACCCAGAATAGCATGATAAGCACTCTGGAAATCCACTACTTCAAATGTCAACTTTTCCTTGCGGTAATTCTTGGAATCACCGAAAACCACATCAAGGGCGATCTGGCCGAGTGATTCAGCCTTCTTGCCAGGTATAACGCCATGAAAACTCATATTACTTTCACTAAGCTTGGACATCGGAATGCCCATTCCTTTCAAGGTTTCAGCATAAAGGATATTCAGGCCGCTACCACCATCCATCAGCACTTTAGTCAGTCGAGTGCCTTCAACAACTGGGTCGACCACCAACGCTTGCCTCCCAGGGGTGGCTATACGTGTTGGATGGTCAAACTGGTTGAATGTGATGGCAGTCTGGGACCACTTCAAATAACTTGGTGTTGCCGGAGGAACCATGTTCACTTCTCGGTTGATAACTTTCAGTCGACTTTTGCTCTCAACATCAGCAAAAATCATCAGAGTGGAATTGACATTGGGAAAACCATCGTCATCTTCTTCCTTATCCTCATCTTTGTCCAATTCCTTTTCCTTCTCACTGGGTTGCTTTTCTCGGAACTACTGTATCAGAACTCGACACTGTCGAGTGGTATGTTTAGGATAAATCAGATTACCCTCTTCATCCTTCTTGATGTGAATGTGACATGGCAAATCCAACACGTCATTTCCGTCTTGATCTTTCACTTTCTTGGGGTTCCAGGGCCCTTTGGGCTTCCCCTTGAACTTTCCTTGAGCCACAACCAAAGCTTCACCAGGAGCCGCTGGTTCGGCCTTGCGTTTCTGTTTCCGACTGGAATTCCCTCCTCCGGTTTCCTGGGCGACTGTTTTGTGCTTGCCACTCCGGAGTCGGTCTTCCTCTTCGCCATTAGCATATTTGGTGGCAATCTCCATCATCCGAGTCAGGGACATATCCCCTGTCCGGCCGAACTTCAGATTCAACTCTCAATTCTTAACGCCTTCTTTGAAGGCACAAACTGCTTGGTGATCTGACACATTCTCCACTGTATCGTGCAACGTGATCCATCTCTGGATATAATCTCTTAGGGTCTCATTCGGTTTTTGCATGCAGGACTGCAATTCTGTTAACCCTGCCGGCCGTTTGCAGGTACCTTCAAAAGTTCTAACAAACACTCGGGCGAGCTCTTCCCAACTGTATATACTGCCAGGCGCTAACTGAGTCAACCATGCTCTGGCTGAGCCTTCCAACATAAGAGGAAGGTGCTTCATGGCTACTTCATCATTGCCGCCACCGATCTATACAGCCACTCGGTAATCCTCAAGCCAAGTGTCAGGCTTGGACTCACCAGTGAACTTACTGACTCCAGTCGCCAACCTGAAGTTGGAAGGAATCACCGCAGCCCTGATGGCTCTGCTGAAGAACTCTGGACCTGAAACATGCACTCTGCTGCCAGTCGGGTGATCTCTGTCATGACCCTCTCTGTGTGCTCTGTTCCTGTCAACCAGACCTTGAACGAGAATTGATCTCGCATCAAAGCCCGGCTCCCTGGGGTCGACTGGAATTCTTCGCCCACCACTGTGAGGGCGTCTATCATCGTGCTGCCGAGGCACATATGACCCACTCCTCGGAGGAGGTGTGGGCACTCGACGACGGTCATCGTGGTCGAGTCAGTGATCATACTACTCGCGGTTTCTGTACTGATCCTGTCGGTGCCCACGTCCCTCACGCCGCGGAGGCGATCTTGGGCTGTGAGCCGACTGGACTGTGTCTGCCATCACAGATCCGCTATGAATCCTATTCCGCGACTGAGATACTGCTGTGTTTTGCTCGCCGGCTGCCCGGAGCAAAGCCCGGATCTGCATCAAACCCCTGGCAGCTTCTGACTGGGAAGGCTGAATTGACTCTGCTATTCGGGCCGCTGCTGTGAGATTTTGGATTGGAGTGCGGTATACCTGAGTTTGAGGGGGGAAAAGTTGCCGTCGACTGGATTCAGGGATCCGCTGCCGAGCACGATCGTCGAGTGCGTGCTGGAGGTTCTCCAGTCGAGTGCGCTCAGCCAAGTTGGCCAGGCGCGCCTCCTCCAAGGCCCGGGCCTCGGGGGTTTCTCCAATGATAGGAGTGTGAAGTGCATCCATATTGCGGCGGCGAAGCTCTTCCCTCTGCTGTGAAGAAAGGGGCTCGGGGCGGTATTCCTCGTGAGCGCGCGACGGATAGCTGCCGCCATCGCCACCGTCGTTGCGGGGGAAGCCAGGAGGACTGCGTGGTCCGTTAACCATCAAGACTTCCACCGCGGGATCGCTGCTGTCGCACTCGGATGCAGTCTCGACGGAGCCGGTCGAACATGCCATAGAGAGTTTCGTCGGGCTCGATTGCCGCGACTTGTGGGGTAGCCGACTGACGGGCCACCGCGTGTCTCACCCACCGTTGGAGCCGCGACCGACCGGAACGCTTGCGCCGGCGAACAGCGGGGAGCGAGGACACCACAAGAGCCGACCGATACTGGGTCGACGGCTGCCGGAGAAGGATACCGCGGACGCACGCGTGAAAGTGCGTAGCCCCGCGAACGGGGAGCGCCTCGACGTCGAGTGGAGCCTCTTGAAGCCAGGCGGAGTCGTCAGCGATGAAGACGAGCGTGCCGAGACAGATCTCGTGGCCCTCAGCTAATCCACCACCGGGAACTATGATGATGGGAATCGGAAAAATCGCAACTTCACCAGAAAGTCGCTAAGACACCTGCCCCAAGGTGGGCACCAACTGTTGTGGATCTAAGACTGACAGTAGAATGGGGGGTAGGCATGAGGTGGCAAGATCCTAGCTATGGCGAAGTTGTACACACGAGTTTTACGAGTTCGGGCCCTTTGCAGAGGAAGTAATAGCCCTACGTCTCGGAGCCCGGAGGCGGTCGACTGAATTATGCATGTGTGTGTGTGTTACAGGGGGTGCAAACCCTTATGCTAGTGGAGGGGGTGGCTTATATAGAGTGCGCCAGGACCCCAGCCAGCCCACGTTACAAGGAGTTCAATGTACATAAAGAGGGAGCGTTATAGGTAACCTTCATAATAAAGTGATATAAATGATCATTAAGTCTATGAGTAATGCCTGACCGTTGCTATGCAGAGTGACTTTGGATCTTGTGTCTGTCGAGTGGTTTCTGTTACGGTCGAGTGACATCGAATCTTCCGAGTGGAATGCTGCTGGTTGAGTGGATGCTGTTATCCTTTGAATACTTCTGACTTTAGGGAGATGTCCTAGGGGAGGGTGCCTAGGTCAGGCCTATGACCTTACCCTAGGTACATAGCTTCATCAGTATCTCACTTGGTATTGAGCGACCAGATTTTCTGGTGGTGTTTTAGTCAGACTCATTGACAATTATGTCTTGATTCTTCTCTAGTATCTTGACCGTTCAGCTTATGAACATTTAGTTATGGAGATAAAGCATCCATTAGTTAGCAGAGAGTTTATTCCGATGAAAATTTCAAGAGATCAAAATAGAGTTGCTGATTGTCTGTTGAACTACGGGAGATTAGAGTGTAGCACAGCTTGTTGGCTACAGAATTTCCCCCTTGTATTGTTGAGTTTCTGCCAGCTGATTGTAACTCTTATCACATGGAATATAAACTCTTTTGTTAGAAGGGAGAGGAAGGATTGGTGGAATCATTGATTGTATTGCTTGAGCCTCGTCGGCATATATATAGGAGGACAATGACCAACTTGGAGTACAAGACAAGGTAGGGCCAAATCCTAGTCTATCATATACTTCCTAATAATCATATACTCAACATCCCCCCGCAGTCACAACGGTAGCGACACAGACGGTGAGACTGCAGAAGAATTCAAAGGCAAGATGACAAACACCCCCCCCCCACAATCGTAACGGTCGATGCATCGTTCAGTCATGGCTGGAGTGGAAACTGATGAGGTTGCTCAAGCAAGGCGGTAGCCCTTTGTGCCGTTTGTCGAAGTAGCCAAGAGCATAGGTGGTGCAGCCGTGGTCGAGGTTGCCGTGCGAAGAATTCTGTGGTCGATGTCGAGTCGGGGTAGCCAGTGTCGAGGAAGTCATCGTGGAGCCACGGGCGCAAGGAGGTGCCGAGTTAGTCATGGGCGCGGTGGTGTCGAAGTAGTGGTGCGCCGGGTAGAGGATGGTGTTGACGAGGCATTGCGCCAGGTTTGCCAAACCCGAGGACACGTCGTAGACGAAGGCACGCATCGGTGTCGCCATCACCGGGCATGCGTAGACGGACGAAGGCGAAGTTGATGAAGCGTCGAACCAGGCTTGCCAGGCCCGGGGACACGTCGTGGACAAAGGCACGCATCAGTGTTCCAGCACCGGGCATGCGTAGACTGGGACCTGCACGAGTTGTACGCCATGACGGAGAAGTCGGAGAGGCCAACAGAGAAGGACTCGACGACGGTTGCGGCACCAATCAGCGCGGGGCCGATGTCGCCCGCGGTTGTCAGAGTAGATGAAGTGGTCGGGGTAGATGACGGTGATACTAGCGACGGGCTGGTGCTGGAGGAAGACGAAGAAGATGGATGGGCGGCGGCTATGAGGGTAACAGTGGCGGCGGCCGAAGAAGAGCGGCGCCGGCGGCCTAACAACGGCTAGGTTAGGAGCGCGGCAGCGATGCTCGAAGTAGGTGATAACCCACAAGTATAGGGGATCGTTTGTAGCCTTCTTCGATAAATAAGAGTGTCGAACCCAACGAGGAGCTAAAGGTAGAACAAATATTCCCTCAAGTTCTATCGACCACCGATACAACTCTACGCACACTTGACGTTTGCTTTACCTAAAACAAGTATGAAACTATTTTGCAAGAATAAAACTACGAGTACTTTGCGAGAATAAAACTACGAATAAATTGCAAGATAATAAAAGTGGATAGCTTTTGTCAACAAGAAAGTCATTTGTCCCTACGCAATCGATAACAAGTACCGGTAATCATTCTTGCAATTCTATATGAGGGAGAGGCATGAGCTAACATACTTTCTCTACTTGGATCATATGCACTTTTGATTGGAACTCTAGCAAGCATCCACAACTACTAAAGATCATTAAGGTCGTGAAATCCAACCATAGCATTAAGTATCAAGTCCTCTTTATCCCGTACGCAACAACCCACCTACTCGGGTTTAAGCTGATGTCACTCTCGCAACCCACCATAAGCGAATTGTGAATGTACTGCAACACCCTACAGCGAGGACCCCTCACGTTTGCGCGAGATGGAGGGCACTGTAGGACAACACCATAAATAAAATATACAATCATACCAACCAAGATCACGATTAACCCATAGGACAAAACGGATCTACTCAAACATCATAGGATAGCCAAATATCATTGGGAAATAATATATGGAGTTGAGCACCATGTTTAAGTAGAGATTACATCGGGGAGAAGAGAGGTTACACCGCTGCATAAAGGGGGGAGAGTTGGTGTTGACAGTAGAAAGATTGTTGATGTAGATCGCCGTCACGATCCTAGCCCCGACGGCGTTCCGGCGCCACTGGGAGAGAGGGCGGAGAGTCCTCCTCATCCTTCTTCTTCTTCCTTGGCCTCCCCCCTAGATGGGAGGAGAGTTCCCCCTCTGGTCCATGGCCTCCATGGCGGCGGAGGGGCGGGAGCCCCTCCGAGATTGGATCTCCCTCTCTGTTCTCTTCTGTTTCGCGCTCCCAGATCTGGCCCTTCACGGTTTCTTAAATTCCTGGAGATCCGTAACTCTGATTGCCCTTAAATTTTTACATGATTTTTTCGATAAATTATCTTTGTTGCGCCATAAGAAGGGCCTCAACCGCCTTACGAGGAGGGCATAAGACACCTAGGCGTGCCTGGCACCCCCTGGCGCGCCCTGGTGTATCTTGGGTGCTATGGGCCCCCGTTTGCGTTGATTCCACGTCCCAAAAATCACATATATTCCAAAATAATTCTCCATAAAGTTTTATCGCGTTTGGACTTCGTTTGATATGGATTTTCTGTGAAACAAAAAACATGCAACAAACAAGAACTGGCACTGGGCACTGGATCAATATGTTAGTCCAAAGAAATCATATAAAATGTGGCAAATAGTATGTGAAAGTTGTATAATATTGGCATGAAACAATCAAAAATTATAGATACGACGGGGATGTACCAGCATCCCCTAGCTTAATTCCTGCTCGTCCTCGAGTAGGTAAATGATAAAAAAGATAATTTTTGATGTGGAATGCTACCTAGCATAAACTTGATCATATGTCTAATCATGGCATGAATATTAAGACACAAGTGATTCAAAGCGATAGTCTATAGTTTGGCATAAAGACATCAATACTCGAGCATCCCAACAAACAATCATGTCTTTCAAAATATCAAATGCTAAAGAACTTTATCCCTACAAAATCATATAGCCTTGTCATGCTCTATCTTCTTAACACAAATAAATTGGTTCATACTTTCTAACGCGCTTCAGCTTTTTCAACCCTCATGCAATACATGAGCGCAAGACATGGATATAGCACTACGGGTGGAATAGAGTATGATGATAGGGGTAAATATAGAGAAGACAAAAAGGTAAGAAAGTCTCACATCAACATGGCTAACCAACGGGCTATGGAGATGCCCATCAATTGATATCAATGCGAGGAGTAGGGATTGCTATGCAACGAATGCACTAAGAGCTATAAGTGTATGAAAGCTCAACATGAAAAAACTAAGTGGGTGTGCATCTAACTCTATAGTGAAAAATTCCCACTACTATATGAAAGTGACAACATATGAGACTATCTATATGAAAAATATGGTGCTACTTTGAAGCACAAGTGTGGAATTAGCATGCCCCTTCTCTCTTTGTTTTTTTTGTTTTTTTCATTATTTTTTCTCTTTTATATATTTTTCTCTCATTGTCCGGAGTCTCATCCCGACTTGCGGGGGAATCATAGTCTCCATCATCCTTTCCTCACTGGGGCAATGCTCTAAAAATGAATAATTGATGATCATCACACTTCTATTTACTTACAACTCGATACCTATAACAAAGTATGACTCTATATGAATGCCTCTGGCAATACCAGGATGTGCAATGATCTAGTATAACAACGATATAAAAAAATGGACAAGGCATGGAAATATCATGCTAGCTATCTTACGATCATGCAAAACAATATAACAATGAATGCTCAAGTCATCAAAACGGAAGTGGTGGAAGTTGCTTGGCAATATATCTCGGAATGGCTATGGAGAAGCCATAATAGGTAGGTATGGTGGCTGTTTTGAGGAAGATATAATAAGGCTTATGTGTGATAGAGCGTATCATATCACGGGTTTGGATGCACCGGCATAGTTTGCACCGATTCTCGAGGTGAGAAAGGGCAATGCACGGTACCTTAGAGGCTAGCAAATTGCGAAAAGGTAAGAGTGCGTATATTCCATGGACTCACATTAGTCATAAAGAACTCATATACTTATTGCAAAAGTCTATTAGCCCTCGAAGCAAAGTAGTACTAAGCATGCTCCTAGGGGGAGGTTGGTAGGAGTTAACCATCGCGCGCCCCCGACCTTCACACAAAGATAGACAATCAAGGATAAATCATGCTCCAACTTCCCGGTATAATGAGAGACTATACGTGTATGCTTCGGGAATCACAAACCTTAACACCAATATCTTACTAAACACGATCATCCACTAGTACCTCCCACATATTATCATCTCTATATCGCAAAACAATTGCAAGGAATCAAACATATCATATTTAGTGATCCATAAGTTTTATGTAGGATTTTATGACTAACCATGCAAATGACCACTTCCTGTTGACTCTCTAAATAGATATAAGTGAAGCATGAGAGTTTAATTCTTTCTACAAAAGAACATGCTCTAACAAATATAGGTGAAGCAAAAGAGCATTCTACGAACATCGGTTTTCTATGTGAAGAGAAACAGGCAATCCAAACTTCAAATGATATAAGTGAAGCACATGAAGCATTCTATAAAGCCATACTCAAAAGATATAAGTGAAGTGCAATGAGCATTGTATAAATCAACCATGGACTATCTCATACCAGCATGGTGCGTAAAATAAAAATGAAAAATAAACACAAAAGACGCTCCAAGATTCACACATATCACATGAACGAAACGAGAACGAAAACATACCGATACCTGTTGATGGGATGCCTTCCGGGGCATCCGCAAGCTTAGACGCTTGAGTCTCCTTGAATATTTACTTGGGGTGCCTTGGGTATCCCCAAGATTGAGCTCTTGCCTCTCCTCCTTCTCCTCATATCGAGACCTCCTCAATCTTTGATCACTTCATCCACACAAAACTCAACAGAAAGCTCGGTAAGACCCGTTAGTATAATAAAGCAAATCACTACTTTAAGTACTGTTGAAAACCAATTCATATTTTGTTTTTGCATTGTAGCTAATGTATTATAACTTTTCCATGGCATATACCACCGATAGAATCGATAGTTTCATCAAAACAACTAAAACAATGCATCAAAAACATAATCTGTCTTAAACAGGACAGTCTGTAGCAATCTGAACATCTACCATACTTCTGTAACTCCAAAAATTCTAAAAAATAAGGACGAAATAAACAATTTTTATAGAAATAGTGTGCAAAAAATTTCAGAAACGTTTGACGTTCCAGTAAAAAATGAAAATTCACGCGCTACAGCCAAAGTTTCTGTTTCTGCACCGCACATACCAACAAGCAATCTAATCATCCTAAAGGCAAATCTTGGCACAATAATTTTACAATACAAAGGATTAGTACAAGGGGATAATTATTTTTGTGAGAATCTTCATGAAAAATTCTACATTGTTTCCATGAGCATGAACACAAGTGTTCAAGGTCGACCCTCACTTCTTCAATGCATCACCTTTCAAACGCTTCTCTTTTTGTGAAGTTTTAAGTTCTCCTCTATAATTTTTTGTTTTTAAACTTTATAAAAGCACTCAACAGAAATAAATGACTCACTAAAACCTCCGGGTTGTTTCCCTGGCAGTGCTTTCTTTAAAGCCATTAAGCTTGGCATAAAGTGCTCAAGTGGTGGATCCACCCGGATCCCAAGGTATATCAAAGACAATTTTAATTAGCAATGATTTGGCATTTAGTAATGAGCACAAAGGAACATATATCATGCAATGACGAAGTATAACTCTCTTCCTATGCATCGGCATGTCATACAAGAACAATTCATGCACATCAAGTAAAGGCCAATACATAGCATAAGCAGTTTCTTGCAATTTTTTTGTGTTGGAAACATAGAGAGGCAGAGATGTAGTTCCTCTCTCATAATAATTGCAAGTAGGAGCAGCAAGCACATGCATATTACAGTCGTCAAAATTATCATGTGCAACGGTAAAAGGCAACCCATCAATATAATACTTAATGAGAACAAACTTCTCCGATATAGTGTAGTTTGGAGAATTCAAAAAGATAATAGGACTATCATGTGTGGGTGCAATAGCAACAATTTCATTATTAACATAAGGAACTATAGCAAGTTCATCTTCATACGCATAATTCATATTGGCATCTTGGTCACAAGCATAGCGAGCATCATCAAAAAGGGATATTTCAAACGAATCAACGAGATCATAGCAATTATTATAGCATTCATCCTTCGGTAAGAGCGAAGGGACATTGAATAATGCATGAGTTGGAGGGTTACTCTCATTAGAAGGTGGGCACGGGTAGCTAATCCGCTCTTCCTCCTTTTATTCTTCGGTCTCCTCATCATTTCTTTCATCCAATGAGCTCACAGTTTCATCAATTTCTTCTTCCATAGACTATTGCAAAATATTAGTCTCTTCTTGGATAGCGGAGACTTTCTCAATAAACACATCAATATCGTAGTTGCATTTATAATTATCATACACTACTGCAGGATACTGCTAACACGACACTACGATCAGAGACCCTTCGAGAAACTGTGTGCGATGCCATAATCGCAAACGGTGGTGTATGAAAACTGTCAGAAATGTATAAAATGTTTGCGATGGAGGACGCATCAAACATGGTACAGATTTTAGTTGCATGTGCGATGTAGGGCACACGGTTAACCCGTTCGGTCTGTTTGCGATGAGGCAGAACAACGGAAACGGGCAGCCATATCAATATGTGTGCGATATACGGCATACAGTTCACTCCAATGAACCGTTTGCTATTAGGGAGTGCAACATAAATGGTTATCCAGATCAAGGTGTGTGTGATATAGGGCATACGGTTCACTCGGACGAACTGTTTTCGATTAGCGAATGCACAGAAACTGTTCAACTTAACAAGATGTGTGTGATACGTGGCAAACCGCCGACTCGGATGAACTGTTTGCGATGAGAATTACGACACAGACGGTTAATACAGTTAGTTCGTGTGCGATTCTGTGTGTACAAAAAAATTTGAAAAATGCGAACTAGTTGCTTGCGTGGCTAGGAATATCGCACACGATGCGTCTGCGAGTACTCATGTACGATGATTAGTAAGTTACACATATGTTTCCTTATGTTAACACTTGTGTGATAAATAACACGTGGCACCGGATACGGTATTTAGGTTGTGTGTGTGCTCCACTTAGTCGTCCCGTGCTCCAGCGAATGCTTCCCGCGCTCCACATGGATGAATTGTAAAATCCACGCCTATTCCCTCACCGGTTTCCCGCCACCAGCTAATAGCTTGCTGCATATAACCCTGGCGGCAACGCACCGCCGCGACACTCTGCGGAGATCTAGTCCTCACCCATCTACCGTTAGTTATTCCAAGCATGCCAGGCAACGACCAAAGCTTCGACGTCGATGCCTACCTGCGTTACATCTTCAGCGAGGAGAACGAGCCGGAGCAGGTCGGGGAGCAAGAGCTTCATCAGCCGGTGCAGGCACCATGGCCCATCGGCAGCGATATTAGCGTCACAGTCCTTGGGAGCACAATCAACATATTGCAAAGGAGGTGTGGTGAGCAGTTTGCCATCCACCATGCAAAAGATCCAGAGCTGCTCGGCGGCATGATCGATGACCCACCCGAAGAGCCGCCGTCACCAGTGCTCATCGAGAGCCTGATGCCCCGCAAGGAATGGGCAGAGGACCTCTGCGATTCAGTCAAGATAAAGGCAGCTTACTACTTCATCATTGCCCGCGGCGGCCGTGTCAACCTCGATCCCGATGATGTGGTGGCCAGGCTCGAGCACATCCTTGGCGGAGTTGACGTCCCCGATGAAGTAAAACATCGCCAACATGATATCTTGAGGATGCAGGTGATCGACGGAATTTGCTACCAGGCCAGAGACATGGAAATGGAGCGGTTCCGCGGAGTTGTCATGCGCGCGATTGCACGCTGTCAAGCTCTTCTGGAAGAGGCCCAGCAGCCCCAAGAGCCTTCCAGCGCCAGCAGCTCCATAGGCGGAGGCGGGTCGGGACACTCGGAGTGAACAGCCGCAAGGGTGCTATGCTGATCATGGAGTCCGAGAAGACCATTGTCGGAAGGCCACCAACTCAGTCTTTTAGCTTATATTTTTTATAATTGTATGCATATGTACGTCGTGAGTGTTCTGGGCCTTGCCGCATTTGGCATTTAAATTATCCTGAATATGTAAGACAATTATTAAGAATTATTAACAGTTGCCATTGTAACTTTGCCTCAACGGCGAGCAGAGCGCGCGCAGGGACGCCAGAGCGGAGCACGCCGCGGCCGCCTCAACGGCGAGCAACCACGTGGTCAACCTTCTGCCATCAATAAATTTTGACCTTGTTTCTCGTCACATTGCTGATTACAACGCAATAAGTAATTGCAAATCTGTTCACACCTATCAAACTAATATGTGTTTACACTTAGCACCGGGCTATAAAAACTACCCACTCGAAAATTACTTCACAGTTCCTCTCCTCATCACCCACAAAACTGGTTTTCTCTGTCAAGTCGTTCCGCCATGACCGGTAGGAGGAGTTTAGGGTGGACATATAACCAGGCAGCAAAGACCAAGGCCCCAGAAGCACTAGAGAGGTCCCGCCGCGAAGCCGCAGCCGCAGCAGAGATGTCCTGGTGCGCCGCGGAGCCCTCGAACGAGCTCTCACGGGCACGCGAGGGCTCTCACAAGCGCATTCGCGGCGTTGGCCATCGCGACGAGCCGGCGTTCCTGAAGTCCTTCGCCGGCAACGACGACATTCTCACTAGCGTCACTACGCAGCAGGAGCTGGTCGACGGCTTGATGAAGCTGCTCAAGATCAGCGATGCCTCGGTTGACAAGGCGACCGGCCTCATCGAGCAACTCATGGATGACAATGCGAAGCTCCTCAAGTTGGTCGCCGAGAAGGAGGAGGAGGCCGCTGGCTGGAAGATGCTGCATGAGCAGCGCAGTGCCTCGGAGATGACGCTGAAAGTGGTCGTCGAGGAACTGATGTGTGGCTTGAGGAAGCTCCAGATCGAGCACGAGCAGGAGGTGGAGGAATCCGTGGCTGCTTTCAAGCAAAGTCGTGAGGAATTGAACAAGGAGTTGGAGGAATTCGCCGCCCGGTGATCCATAGACGAGTAGAGACAGTAGCGACCCAGATTGTTGTTTGCAATTTCCTTCTTCTCTTGCCCCCATGTCTTCCGGGCTTTGCCGCATGTGGCATTTTAAATTGTCCGGAATATGTAAGACAATTATTATGTGCGCCATTGTAAATTTGTCGTCGTATTATCCGTTGCCATTTTATTTGTGGTCGTATTATCCGTTGCCCTATGTGGCAATTTAAATTAGGGCGCAATACTAGTTGAAAACACGAACAAAGCAAATGCTGCAGGGATCAAAGAGCAAACACCCTCCATCCAGGTGCTTTAATTAACCCATTAATGGAGAAGTTGTGAGCGAGGCGGGCGGCGGCTGGTGCATGGAGGTCAAAGAGCTCGCTTCCCGGTGAGCATGGGCGGCTTTGCTGCTCGCACGTGCCCCGTCGAGCCTGCGAGGTGGACAAGATTGCTACCTCTTGAGCACCGCGTTGGTTTTCCCTTGAAGAGGAAAGGGTGATGCAGCAAAGTAGCGTAAGTATTTCCCTCAGTTTTTGAGAACCAAGGTATCAATCCAGTAGGAGGCCACGCACAAGTCCCTCACACCTACACAAACAAATATAAACCTCGCAACCAACACGATAAAGGGGTTGTCAATCCCTTCACGGTCACTTACGAAAGTGAGATCTGATAGATATGATAAGATAATATTTTTGGTATTTTTATGATAAAGACTTAAAGTAAAGAAAGCAAAATAAACGGCGCCAGAAATAGCTTGTTGACGGGAGATTAATATGATGGAAAATAGACCCGGGGGCCATATGTTTCACTAGTGGCTTCTCTCGAGAGCATAAGTATTACGGTGGGTGAACAAATTACTGTTGAGCAATTGATAGATTTGAGCATAGTTATGAGAATATCTAGGTATGATCATGTATATAGGCATCATGTCCGCGACAAGTAGACCGACTCCTGCCTGCATCTACTACTATTACTCCACACATCGACTGCTATCCAGCATGCATCTAGAGTATTAAGTTCAAAAGAACAGAGTAACGCTTTAAGTAAGATGACATGATGTAGAGGGATAAACTCATGCAATATGATATAAACCCCATCTTGTTATCCTCGATGGCAACAATACAATACGTGCCTTGCTTCCCCTACTGTCACTGGGAAAGGACACCGCAAGATTGAACCCAAAGCTAAGCACTTCTCCCATTGCAAGAAAGATCAATCTAGTAGGCCAAACCAAACTGATAATTCGAAGAGACTTGCAAAGATAACCAAACATACATAAAAGAATTCAGAGGGGATTCAAATATTGTTCATGATAAACTTGATCATAAACCCACAATTCATCGGTCTCAAAAAACACACCGCAACAGAAGATTACATCGAATAGATCTCCACGAGAATCGTGGAGAACTTTGTATTGAGATCCAAAGAGAGAGAAGAAGCCATCTAGCTAATAATATGGACCCGAATGTCTGAGGTAAACTACTCACACATCATCGGAGAGGCTATGGTGTTGATGTAGAAGCCCTCCGTGATCAATTCCCCCTCCGGCAGGACGCCGGAAAAGGCCCCAAGATGGGATCTCACGGGTACAGAAGGTTGCGGCGGTGGAATTAGGTTTTCGTGGATGCTTCTGTTGGTTTGGGGGTACGTAGGTATATATAGGAGGAAGAAGTACGTCGGTGGAGCAACGTGGGCCCCACGAGGGTGGAGGGCGCGCCCAGGGGGTAGACGCGCCCCCTACCTCGTGCCCTCCTGGTTGCTTTCTTGATGTAGGGTCCAAGTCCTCTGGATCACGTTCGTTCCAAAAATCACGTTTCCGAAGGTTTCATTCCGTTTGGACTCCGTTTGATATTCTTTTTCAGCGAAACTCTAAAATAGGCAAAAACAGCAATTCTGGGTTGGGCCTCCAGTTAATAGGTTAGTCCCAAAAATAATATAAAAGTGTATAATAAAGCACGTTAAACATACAAAACAGAATATAATATAGCATGAAGCAATCAAAAATTATAGATACATTGGAGACGTATCAAGGATGCACGCGTCCCGTCGAGCCTGCGCGGCGGACTTCTCGCGCTCGTCCCGTCTAATCAAACAGTCGCACGCACGCCACCGAGTATGGTTAAATTTTGACACGGTAAATATAATACAACCATTTGGATATTAACGTGTCAGCTTTTTGTTTCAAAAAGGACTTCGTTGGCTACTAATGTGTGCGCCTCTTCTCAAACTGGACGATTTTTTTACCACGGCATACATGTGCCATGTCATGAAACCATGCCAAGTTTCATGTTTTTTCGGTGACTTTTTTATTTACTGGGATTTAAAAACCGAGATTCTCATTGTTTCAGGACGACGACAAGTTTGTAATTCATTCTCATTTCTTAAATGAGACCTAAACATGCACCCAATGACACATGTACAATTTCCCACCCATTTTGCTTCACTGGAGCATGTTGTTGTAGTTCAAATTTGAATTATGGACTACATTAAATGCATAGAAAACTTAGTAATTAGTAATATATATACAATGGCCAAACGAACCCTGAACAGTTTCAAATTTCAGCCCGACACTCCTGTTATTCTATGTTGCCTGTAGAAAACAAAGTTCAAGGCGAGAAGAGGCATCGATTATCGTTTCGCCCACACGAGGGGCATGTTTCCCTACCGGAACCACGAGGGTTGCGACAGGCTCTGGTTTGTAAAAGTCTTGTAATATAGCTTCGCCCAAATTGGACAATTATATATACCATGTAGTGACACCATGCCAAGTTTCATGATTTCCTGGTGAGTTTTGGATTCACACACATTATAAACCGAGATTCGCAATGTTTGTGGCCAGGCCAGGACGGCGAGACGGTTGAATTCGTTCCCATTCGTTCCATGGGACCTAAACATGCACCCCAAGGAAACATGTATGTTTTTTCTAGCCATTTTGGTGCCATGTATTTGTAGTTCGGATTTGAATGATGGACATCAAATGCCTAGAAAACTCAATTAATGAATAAAAAGGTCAAACGAACCCTGAATAATTTCAAAGTTCAGCGCGAATCTCCAGTTGTTCCGTGTCGCGTGTAGCAGAAAATACAAGGCTAGAAGAGGGAGTGATTATCGTTTGGCCCACAAGAGGACACGTTTCCCTATCGAAACCACGAGGGTTCTTGCGACAGGCTCCGTTTTTGTAAGAGGTTTGTAATAAAGCTTGGCCCAAATTGGCAATGTTTTTACCTCGACATATATGTGCCATGACGTGACACCATGCCACCTTTGATGACTTTCTAGTGAGTTTAGGATTTATGGGGACTTAAAAACCGAGATTCGAAATGTTTGAGTACGAGCCATGACACCAGTACGGTTGTAATTCATTCCCATTCCTGGCATGGGACCTAAACATGCACCCAAGGACACATGTATAATTTTTCTAGCCATTTTGGTGAACTGGAGCATGTATTTGTAGTTCAGATTTGAATTATGGACATTAAATGCCTAGGAAACTCAATTAGTGTATAAAAAGGCCAAACAAACCCTGAATAAGTTTAAATTTCAGCACAGATATCCTGTCGTTCCATGTTTCCCGTAGAAGAAAGTACAAGGTGAAAAGAGGCAGTGATTACGTTTCGCCCACAAGGGGGGCACGTTTCCCTATCGGAACCACGAGGCTTCTTTGAGAGAAGCTCCAGTTTGTAAGAGGCTTGTAATAAAACTTGCGCCACAATGGACGAAAAGACTTCCTCGACATATAAGTGCGATGTCGTGACACCATGGCAGGTTTCACGATTTTCAGCTTAGTTTTGGATTTACGGGGATTTAAAAACCGAGATTCTTCTCACGAAATGTTTTCAAATAGCACACGGTTCACTCACGAAAGCCGATATTCAATGAAAACTTCGTGGAACCATATTTTAAAGTTTCATAAAAATCTGAAAAAATGTGGGTGTTAAGAAGGTGATGTTTTATTGCGAAACAAAATTTCAAGTTGAAAAATATTACGAGATGTGAGCTATGAAAAAGACAAATTCCGCCCTGAATAGTGGCATTACTATTCGGCACTATTCAACACTGATTTTGTCTTTTTCATAGCTCACATCTCTCAATGAGTTTCAACTTGAGATTTTGTGTGCCAATAAAACATCATCCTCTTAACATCCCGCATTTTTTTGAAACTTCAAAACATCTTTTTCTCATGGTTTTCAAGACATCTTTTTCAGCACAGATATCCCGCATGTGGCATTTTAAATTGTCCGGAATATGTAAGACAATTATTATGTGCACCATTGTAAATTTGTCGTCGTATTATCCGTTGCCATTTTATTTGTGGTCGTATTATCCTTTGCCCTATGTGGAAATTTAAATTACGGCGCAATACTAGTTGAAAACACGAACAAAGCAAATGCTGCCATGGGATCAAAAGCAAACACCCTCCGTCCAGGTGCTTTAATTAACCCATTAATGGAGAAGTTATGAGCGAGGCGGGTGGCGGCTGGTGCATGGAGGTCAAAGAGCTCGCTTCCCGGTGAGCATGGGCGGCCTTGCTGCTCGCACGTGTCCCGTCGAGCCTGCTAGGTGGACAGAATGCATGCGTCCCGTCGAGCCTGCGCGGCGGACTGCTCGCACGCGTCCCGTCGAACCCGCATGGCGGACTTCTCGCGGTCATCCCTTCTAATCAAACAGCCGCACGCACGCCACCGAGTATGGTTAAATTTCGACACGGTAAATATAATACAACCATTTGCGATATTAACGTGTCAGCTTTTTGTTTCAAAAAGGAGTTCGTTGGCTACTAATGTGTGCGCCTCTTCTCAAATTGGACGATTTTTTTACCACGGCATATATGTGCCATGTCATGAAACCATGCCAAGTTTCATGTTTTTTGGGTGACTTTTTTATTTATTGGGATTTAAAAACCGAGATTCTCATTGTTTCAGGACGACGACAAGTTTGTAATTCATTCTCATTTCTTAAACGAGACCTAAACATCCACGCAATGACACATGTACGATTTCCCACACATTTTTCTTCACTGGAGCATGTGGTTGTAGTTCAAATTTGAATTATGGACTACATTAAATGCATAGAAAACTTAGTAATTAGTAATATATATACAATGGCCAAACGAACCCTGAACAGTTTCGAATTTCAGCCCGACACTCCTGTTATTCTATGTTGCCTTAGAAAACAAAGTTCAAGGCGAGAAGAGGCATCGATTATCGTTTCGCCCACAAGAGGGGCATGTTTCCCTACCGGAACCACGAGGGTTGCGACAGGCTCTGATTTGTAAAAGTCTTGTAATATAGCTTCGCCCAAATTGGACAATTATATATACCATGTAGTGACACCATGCCAAGTTTCATGATTTCCTGGTGAGTTTTGGATTTACAGACATTTAAAAACCGAGATTCGCAATGTTTGTGGCCAGGCCAGGATGGCGAGACGGTTGAATTCGTTCCCATTCATTCCATGGGACCTAAACATGAACCCCAAGGAAACATGTATGTTTTTTCTAGCCATTTTGGTGCACTGGAGCATGTATTTGTAGTTCGGATTTGAATGATGGACATCAAATGCCTAGAAAACTCAATTAATGAATAAAAAGTTCAAACAAACCCTAAATAATTTCAAAGTTAAGCGCGAATCTCCAGTTGTTCCGTGTCGCATGTAGAAGCAAAACACGAGGCTAGAAGAGGGAGTGATTATCGTTTGGCCCACAAGGGGACACGTTTCCCTATCGAAACCACGAGGGTTCTTGCGATAGGCTCGGTTTTTGTAAGAGCTTTGTAATAAAGCTTTGCCCAAATTGGCAATGTTTTTACCATGACATATATGTGCCATGACGTGACACCATGCCACCTTTGATGACTTTCTAGTGAGTTTAGGATTTATGGGGACTTAAAAACCGAGATTCGAAATGTTTGAGTACGAGCCATGGCACCAGTACGGTTGTAATTCATTCCCATTCCTGGCATGGGACCTAAACATGCACCCAAGGACACATGTATAATTTTTCTAGACATTTTGGTGAACTGGAGCATGTATTTGTAGTTCAGATTTGAATTATGGACATTAAATGCCTAGGAAACTCAATTAGTGTATATAAAGGCCAAACGAACCCAGAATAAGTTTAAATTTCAGCACAGATATCCTGTCGTTCCATGTTGCCCGTAGAAGAAAGTACAAGGTGAAAAGAGGCAGTGATTATGTTTCGCCCACAAGGGGGGCACGTTTCCCTATCGGAACCACGAGGCTTCTTTGAGAGAAGCTCCGGTTTGTAAAAGGCTTGTAATAAAACTTGCGCCACAATGGACGAAAAGACTTCCTCAACATATAAGTGCGATGTCGTGACACCATGGCAGGTTTCACGATTTTCAGCTTAGTTTTGGATTTACGGGGATTTAAAAACCGAGATTCTTCTCACGAAATGTTTTCAAATAGCACACGGTTCACTCACGAAAGCCGATGTTCAATGAAAACTTCGTGGGACCATATTTTAAAGTTTCATAAAAATCTGAAAAAAAATGTGGGATGTTAAGAAGGTGATGTTTTATTGCGAAACAAAATTTCAAGTTGAAAAACATTACGAGATGTGAGCTATGAAAAAGACAAATTCCGCCCTGAATAGTGGCATTACTATTCGGCACTATTCAACATTGATTTTGTCTTTTTCATAGCTCACATCTCTCAATGTGTTTCAACTTGAGATTTTGTGTGGCAATAAAACATCATCCTCTGAACATCCCGCATTTTTTTGAAACTTCAAAACATCTTTTTCTCGTTGTTTTCAAAGCATCTTTTTCAACACAGATATCCCGCGTGTGGCATTTTAAATTGTTCAGAATATGTAAGACAATTATTATGTGCGCCATTGTAAATTTGTCATCGTATTATCCGTTGCCATTTTATTTGTGGTCGTATTATCCGTTGCTCTATGTGGAAATTTAAATTAGGGCGCAATACTAGTTGAAAACATGAACAAAGCAAATGTTGCCATGGGATCAAAAGCAAACACCCTCCGTCCAGGTGCTTTAATTAACCCATTATTGGAGAAGTTATGAGCGAGGCGGGCGGCGGCTGGTGCATGGAGGTCAAAGAGCTCGCTTCCCGGTGAGCATGGGCGGACTTGCTACTCGCACGTGTCCCGTCGAGCCTGCGAGGTGGACAGGACGCACGCGTCCCGTCGAGCCTGCGCGGCGGACTGCTCGCACGCGTGCCATCGAACCTGCACGGCGGACTTCTCGCGCTCGTCCCGTCTAATCAAACAGCCGCACGCACGCCACCGAGTATGGTTAAATTTCGACACGGTAAATATAATACAACCATTTGCGATATTAACATGTCAACTTTTTGTTTCAAAAAGGACTTCGTTGGCTACTAATGTGTGCGCCTCTTCTCAAACTGGACGATTTTTTTTACCACGGCATATATGTGCCATGTCATGAAACCATGTCAAGTTTCATGTTTTTTGGGTGACTTTTATATTTACTGGGATTTAAAAACCAAGATTCTCATTGTTTCAGGACGACGACAAGTTTGTAATTCATTCTCATTTCTTAAACGAGACCTAAACATGCACCCAATGACACATGTACGATTTCCCACCCATTTTTCTTCACTGGAGCATGTGGTTGTAGTTCAAATTTGAATTATGGACCACATTAAATGCATAGAAAACTTAGTAATTAGTAATATATATACGATGGCCAAACGAACCCTGAACAGTTTCAAATTTCTACCCGACACTCCTGTTATTCTATGTTGCCTGTAGAAAACAAAGTTCAAGGCGAGAAGAGGCATCGATTATCGTTTCGCCCACAAGAGGGGCATGTTTCCCTACCGGAACCACGAGGGTTGCGACGGGCTCTGGTTTGTAAAAGGCTTGTAATATAGCTTCGCCCAAATTGGACAATTATATATACCATGTAGTGACACCATGCCAAGTTTCATGATTTCCTGGTGAGTTTTGGATTTACAGACATTTAAAAACCGAGATTCGCAATGTTTGTGGCCAGGCCAGGACGGCGAGGCGATTGAATTCGTTCCCATTCGTTCCATGGGACCTAAACATGCACCCCAAGGAAACATGTACGTTTTTTCTAGCCATTTTGGTGCACTGGAGCATGTATTTGTAGTTCGGATTTGAATGATGGACATCAAATGCATAGAAAACTCAATTAATGAATAAAAAGGTCAAACGAACCCTGAATAATTTCAAAGTTAAGCGCGAATCTCCAGCTGTTCCGTGTCGCATGTAGAAGAAAATACGAGGCTAGAAGAGGGAGTGATTATCATTTGGCCCACAAGGGGACACATTTCCCTATCGAGACCACGAGGGTTCTTGCGACAGGCTCGGTTTTTGTAAAAGCTTTGTAATAAAGCTTGTCCCAAATTGGCAATGTTTTTACCACGACATATATGTGCCATGACGTGACACCATGCCACCTTTGATGACTTTCTAGTGAGTTTAGGATTTATGGGGACTTAAAAACCGAGATTCGAAATGTTTGAGTACGAGCCATGACACCAGTATGGTTGTAATTCATTCCCATTCCTGGCATGGGACCTAAACATGCACCCAAGGACACATGTATAATTTTTCTAGCCATTTTGGTGAACTGGAGCATGTATTTGTAGTTCAGATTTGAATTATGGACATTAAATGCCTAGGAAACTCAATTAGTGTATAAAAAGGCCAAACGAACCCTGAATAAGTTTAAATTTCAGCACAGATATCCTGTTGCCCGTAGAAGAAAGTACAAGGTGAAAAGAGGCAGTGATTACGTTTCGCCCACAAGGGGGGCACGTTTCCCTATCGAAACCACAAGGCTTCTTTGAGAGAAGCTCCGGTTTGTAAGAGGCTTGTGATAAAACTTGCGCCATAATGGACGAAAAAACTTCCTCGACATATAAGTGCGATGTCGTGACACCATGGCAGGTTTCACGATTTTCAGCTTAGTTTTGGATTTACGGGGATTTAAAAACCGAGATTCTTCTCACGAAATGTTTTCAAATAGCACACGGTTCACTCACGAAAGCCGATATTCAATGAAAACTTCGTGGAACCATATTTTAAAGTTTCATAAAAATCTGAAAAAAAATGTGGGATGTTAAGAAGGTGATGTTTTATTGTGAAACAAAATTTCAAGTTGAAAAACATGACGAGATGTGAGCTATGAAAAAGACAAATTCCGCCCTGAATAGTGGTATTACTATTCGGCACTATTCAACACTGATTTTGTCTTTTTCATAGCTCACATCTCTCAATGTGTTTCAACTTGAGATTTTGTGTGCCAATAAAACATCATCCTCTTAACATCCCGCATTTTTTTGAAACTTCAAAACATCTTTTTCTCGTGGTTTTCAAAACATCCTTTTCAGCATAGATATCTCGCATGTGGCATTTTAAATTGTCCGGAATATGTAAGACAATTATTATGTGTGCATTTATAAATTTGTCGTCGTATTATCCGTTGCCATTTTATTTGTGGTCGTATTATCCGTTGCCCTATGTGGAAATTTAAATTAGGGCGCAATACTAGTTGAAAACACGAACAAAGCAAATGCTGCCATGGGATCAAAAGCAAACACCCTCCGTCCATGTGCTTTAATTAACCCATTAATGGAGAAGTTATGAGCGAGGCGGGCGGCGGCTGGTGCATGGAGGTCAAAGAGCTCGCTTCCCGGTGAGCATGGGCGGCCTTGCTGCTCGCACGTGTCCCGTCGAGCCTGCGAGGTGGACAGGATGCACGCGTCCCGTCGAGCCTGCGCGGCGGACTGCTCGCACGCGTCCCGTCGAACCTGCACGGCGGACTTCTCGCGCTCGTCCCATCTAATCACACAGCCGCACGCACGCCACCGAGTATGGTTAAATTTAGACACGGTAAATATAATACAACCATTTGCGATATTAACGTGTCAGCTTTTTGTTTCAAAAAGGACTTCGTTGGCTACTAATGTGTGCGCCTCTTCTCAAACTGGACGATTTTTTTACCACGGCATATATGTGCCATGTCATGAAACCATGCCAAGTTTCATGTTTTTTCGGTGACTTTTTATTTACTGGGATTTAAAAACCGAGATTCTCATTGTTTCAGGACGACGACTAGTTTTTAATCCATTCTCATTTCTTAAAAGAGACCTAAACATGCACCCAATGACACATGTATGATTTCCCACCCATTTTTCTTCACTGGAGCATGTGGTTGTAGTTCAAATTTGAATTATGGACTACATTAAATGCATAGAAAACTTAGTAATTAGTAATATATATACAATGGCCAAACGAACCCTGAACAGTTTCAAATTTCAGCCCGACACTCCTGTTATTCTATGTTGCCTGTAGAAAACAAAGTTCAAGGCGAGAAGAGGCATCGATTATCGTTTCGCCCACAAGAGGGGCATGCTTCCCTACCGGAACCACGAGGGTTGCGACAGGCTCTGGTTTGTAAAAGGCTTGTAATATAGCTTCGCCCAAATTGGACAATTATATATACCATGTAGTGACACCATACCAAGTTTCATGATTTCCTGGTGAGTTTTGGATTTACAGACATTTAAAAACCAAGATTCACAATGTTTGTGGCCAGGCCAGGACGGCGAGACGGTTGAATTCGTTCCCATTCGTTCCATGGGACCTAAACATGCACCCCAAGGAAACATGTACGTTTTTCTAGCCATTTTGGTGCACTGGAGCATGTATTTGTAGTTCGGATTTGAATGATGGACATTAAATGCCTAGAAAACTCAATTAATGAATAAAAAGGTCAAACGAACCCTGAATATTTCAAAGTTCAGCCCGAATCTCCAGTTGTTCCGTGTCGCGTGTAGAAGAAAATACGAGGCTAGAAGAGGGAGTGATTATCGTTTGGCCCACAAGGGGACACGTTTCCCTATCGAAACCACGAGGGTTCTTGCGACAGGCTCCGGTTTGTAAGAGGTTTGTAATAAAGCTTGGCCCAAATTGGCAATGTTTTACCACGACATATATGTGCCATGACATGACACCTTGCCACCTTTGATGACTTTCTGGTGAGTTTAGGATTTATGGGGACTTAAAAACCGAGATTCGAAATGTTTGAGGAAGAGCCAGGACACCGGTACGGTTGTAATTCGTTCCCATTCCTGGCATGAGACCTAAACATGCACCCAAGGACACATGTATAATTTTTCTAGCCATTTTGGTGAACTGGAGCATGTATTTGTAGTTCAGATTTGAATTATGGACATTAAATGCCTAGGAAACTCAATTAGTGTATAAAAGGCCAAACGAACCCTGAATAAGTTTAAATTTCAGCACGGATATCATGTGGTTCCATGTTGCTCGTGGAAGAAAATACAACGCGAAAAGTGGCAGTGATTACGTTTCGCCCACAAGGGGAACACGTTTCCCTATCAGAACCACGAGGCTTCTTTGAGAGAAGCTCCAGTTTTTGTAAGAGGTTTGTAATAAAGCTTGGCCCAAATTGGACAATGTTTTTACCACGACATATATGTGCCATGACGTGACACCATGCCACCTTTGATGACTTTCTGGTGAGTTTAGGATTTATGGGGACTTAAAAACCGAGATTCGAAATGTTTGAGTACGAGCCATGACACCAGTACGGTTGTAATTCGTTCCCATTCCTGGCATGGGACCTAAACATGCACCCAAGGACACATGTATAATTTTTCTAGCCATTTTGGTGAACTGGAGCATGTATTTGTAGTTCAGATTTGAATTATGGACATTAAATTCCTAGGAAACTCAATTAGTGTATAAAAAGGCCAAACCAACCCTGAATAAGTTTAAATTTCAGCACGGATATCCTGTCGTTCCATGTTGCCCGTAGAAGAAAATACAAGGTGAAAAGAGGTAGTGATTACGTTTCGCCCACAAGGGGGACACGTTTCCCTATCGGAACCACGAGCCTTCTTTGAGAGAAGCTCCGGTTTGTAAGAGGCTTGTAATAAAACTTGCGCCACAATGGACGAAAAAACTACCTCGACATATAAGTGCGATGTCGTGACACCATGGCAGGTTTCATGATTTTCAGCTTAGTTTTGGATTTGCGGGGATTTAAAAACCGAGATTTTTCTAACGAAATGTTTTCAAATAGCACACGGTTCACTCACGAAAGCCGATATTCAATGAAAACTTCATGGAAACCATATTTTAAAGTTCCATAAAAATCTGAAAAAAATGTGGGATGTTAAGAAGGTGATGTTTTATTGTGAAACAAAATTTCAAGTTGAAAAACATTACGAGATGTGAGCTATTAAAAAGACAAATTCCGCCATGAATAGTGACATTACTATTTGGCACTATTCAACACTGATTTTGTCTTTTTCATAGCTCACATCTCTTAATGTGTTTCAACTTGAGATTTTGTGTGGCAATAAAACATCATCCTCTTAACATCCCGCATTGTTTTGAAACTTCAAAACATCTTTTTCTCGTGGTTTTCATCGGTTTCCACCGAATGTTGGTTTCCGTATGATATCCCACCCCCCCCCGTGCTGCGCGCGTGATCTGAGTCCTGCGTTCTGACTGGCCAGAATCCAAACCCCACGGATCGTACATGCGCACCGTTGGATGCTCCCAGATCGAACGGCAACCCTGAGCCCTTTCGACAGCACATGCAGTACATGGGTAAGCACTGTGCGCATGTGTCATGTAGCTCACGCTTCCTTCTCTACTAGGTTTTCATTCAAAATAGGCTACCGTTTCTCGCCACTCCTCTCATTGGTTTCCCGCCTCTTCTCCCAGATATGCATGTTGTAGATGTTCGTTTAATTCTTATATTTCATCTCATCCAAAATCAATTAGTTTTGTAAAAAACTATTTTAAGATTCATGGAATTGTGCATTGTAAAGGTAAAACAAAAAGTGACAATTCATTTAGAAAAAAACAAGGTTTGGGCAATTAAGATATGGAAGATTCTAGAGAACAAAGGAGAAGTGCTTGTGTTTTGAGGTTTGTGCATTATGCTTAAGTTCAACCATGGAGTCTTCTAGATTGTACATGTGGCAGAATCTGGTGGAATATAGATGATATCCAACGGCCAGTAGTGCTCGGATTTTCCATCTCTGTACCGTCGGATTAGCTTCATCCAACGAGCAACTTTCATAGTTATTCGCACACTATATATGTGTCTAGATGTATAGATATATATATATATAGATGTGTCCCATGCTAGACAAAAAAAGTTTGAGCGCATGCGTGGGACGACCCCCCTGCTGCCGCCTCGAAGTTGGGAAACTGACATCATAGGTATTGAACCAGGCTTGGAGTCTGGTAAGGTGTTCGGTTTGTAATGTACTTGGTGTGGCCCATTGAAGTTGTGCATTTCGGATTTAAACACATCATACACCATCGTACCCATACATATTTTCGGGCCACATGCAGTGTATACAGGGTCTTCTGATCGACCACGTCTCCCTTGTGCTATTTTTTGTGATGACACGGATATCTGTGGGCTCCCCGAGTGTATATATATCATCCCTTTGACCGATAATGAGGGGTATGTGTTGGCCATGAATGGATTCCTCCTAGTTCATGTTAGGGCCGGTCACCGTCAAATGTCGGTCAACCAAAGCTCGAGCTCATGCATTGTTAGGATTCCCTCCCAGATGCTTGGATTGCTGGGTTCGACCTACGTCAAACCCTGCGTACGTATCTCGTCCTTAACTACCTTGCCTTCATAGTTGCTGTCTGTATCGAGAGGTAGGCACCACATCTAAATTGTACATTATTCTATATTGAAAACACACATCACCCCTTCCCAACGTATATCATTTTGGGCCGCATGCAAGAGGTGCTGGTTTTGTGGTCCCTCTCGTGCGATGTTTATGATGGTTCAATCTATTGGCCCAAGCGGTTTATCGACAACAACAACTGTCATTTGACCAAACGAAAGATTCATTGGTCCGTCTTATGGTAGGTCATGGCGACATGCATGTATGACCAAAGTATCGATCATTACGTGCATCCGCCCCGCTGACACGAAGTGGGAGGTGGTGGGCCAAGCATCCTAGCTAGGTACGACATTATGTCATTATATATATCCTAGCTAGGTGGTTGTTAGGGTGCTTTCGGGTTTGCGAGGCAGGTGCCACCAAAGTTATGCATTGTGTACTTAAAGTTTTAAACATCCCCAATATTCGTACATATATTTGGCCACTTCCAGGTGGTTCTTGACTTCTAGCCCCTCTCATCGATCTTCAATGACGCGCCCAACCGTGGGCCCGCGGGGTCAAAGTTGTGCATTGGAATTTTGAACATCACATACCACCCTTTTCACTCATATATATTTGGGCCACATGCTGGTGTGGCTGTCTTTTGACCCTCCCTAACGTTATTTTTTGCTGCAAAGACTCTGATGATCCTCAACGGACACTGGGTATAATATCTAAACCATGTGCGATACAAGTGCGATGTGAATCACCACGACCATGCAAGCGCGGGCAAATTAAGGTGGAGGTACTGGCTAAACCGTGTGCGATGCAAGTGCGATGTGAATCACCACGACCGCGCAAGCGCAAGCAAATTAAGGTGGAGGTACTGGCTCAACCGTGTGCGATGCAAGTGTGCTGTAAAACCACCACCTGTGGAAGCTAAAGACGGGTAAGTTTATTTGGAAATTAGGACGAACCGTGTGCGATAGACCGGCTAGCCAGAAATATAAAAAACAAACTACCCGCCTTGAGCGTTGCAAAAATCGGCGGATCCGCGCCACTTTTCCTTATTATCATACATGCATATTGTTATTGGACCGTGCGCGATCTTGGGCACTCCCGCCCCGCATCAATTCCTTTACCCAGATTATAGTAGCCGCCGTACTTCAACCGTCGCCCAGACTCCTCCAGCACCGACCTTATAGTAAAATTTTAGCAGCCGAGGCATTTGAACCGTCGCCCTCCCTCGTCCACCACCATCTCCACCACCATTACTAAAATTTTCAGTAGCCGCGGCGTATCCTCAAACACCCCCCCCCCTCCACAGTCCCCCACCCGCCCCCTCCCCCCTTTGAACCCTAGCTCGCGGCTGCCGCCGGCACCGCCGCCAACCCTGCCGGTCGGCCCGTTCCTCCTAGCTTAGATAATAAAGTTTAGGTTATCCAGCGATTCCCATACCGTCGCCCCACTCCCCTGAGTTTTTAGATGAGGCCTGCGGTGTCCCACCCCGCCAGATCCACATCCCCTGCTCCAGAATGTCGCAGCCTAAGCTCGACCACGTATCCCGGGGAGCCCGACGAGCGTTCGGCCAAGAAGAGGTTTATCATGGCCTCTCCGGCGGACGTTGGCGAGGTGGCCGCTGTTCGCCCCGACCTGTCGATCCCGGAGCAACACGTCGCCGTGGAAGCCGGCGAAGACGTTGACTACGTTTCCATGCCGAAGGCTTCATGTCAGCGGGCTAGCGTATTACTGTATCTCGGAAAAGCTGGCTACAACATCAAGCTCGTCCACACCAACGGCTTCACGCGGGCCATGTCACAAGTTAGGTGGTCCATCCCCAACCCCTCTCGTTCAACCGCCATCGATCTCTTCGACGGCCCTGCCGCTGATCTCCTCCGCCAAGCGGTCAAGGATTTGCGAGCTTTATACGCCATCGAGCCCTTTTTGTCACTTCTGAAGGACACGTTCTACGGCGGCGGCTTGGGATCCTCAATTGCCAAGTCAGAGCTCATCGACCACGACCACGAGGAGGGCACCCACGAAGGTTCTTCCAAGGTGAAACAGCCCATCTGTGACATCAGAGAGTGCACCATGGGAATGTGCTCTTCCAACTGGAAGGATCCCGTCCATGAAATGTGAGGCAACATTCTATCAGCAAATATGACCCTTTCTAGCTTGCCAACCCGTACCCTTTGCTGTAGTAGCATTTGCCATGTGGTTCTTTAACTGTGTCGTGTTTACTTATTTTAGTTATGCAAAAATGTATTGTTCAATAGGTCTATGTGATGTTTAAGTATGAATTGTCCACTTTAGTTTCACGAATGGCTATATTTGGTTGTTTATAGTGAGTAGATGCCTTGTTTATCTGTATTTGGTTGTTAGGTTGGTTGGAGTGAGCATTTTTTAATTTATCGAGCAGATGCCTTGTTTATCTGTATTTGGTTCTTAGTTTGGTTGCAGTGAGTATTTGTCAAGTTATCAAGCAGATGCCTTGTTTATCTGTATTTGGTTGTTAGGTTGCTTTTTTAGCATTTGTCCAGTTATCAAGCAGATGCCTTTTTTATCTGTATTTGGTTGTTAGGTTGCCTTTTTTATCATTTCTCCAGTTATCAAGAAGATGCCTTGTTATCTTTATCTGCTTGTTATGTTGGTTGCAGTGAGCATTTGTCCAGTTTTCAAGCATATGCCCGGTTTATCTGTATTTGCTTGTTAGGTTGGTTGCAGTGAGACTCTGTCCAGTTTTCAATAGCTATATTTGGTTGTTATACTGGTCATTTATGCCTTGTTTATTTCTATCATTCACAATGTGTGGTTCATTATGTGCAAGTCGGAACTGTGTCGCTCGACTACATCAATACCAGTTTGAACGGCTATATTTGGTTCCAGTTATTCCTGGTGTAGTTAACACATGCCCTTCATTTCAGTTTTACACATTTATCCAGTGTGATGTTTAAGCATTACCTACGTTCTATTAATTTTCAACAATACCAGTTTGAATTGCAATATTTGATGGCTGTTAAGCCTGCTGTCGGTAACATTATCTTCCATTTTATATCTGCTTTAACAGCATGCTGAAACCAACACATTCAACCTATCATTTGGAGATGATGTTGTTTACGTTTGCTATATTTGTTTGGTGTTAAGATTGCTGTACTTATCATACCTTTCCACTACTTATGCAGGACAACAACGGGAGTGGCCACCATATTCCGCCGAGGTTAGCTTCATCCCTCGGCTTGTACTCCCCCCGTCGTTCCATAATGTAGTGCATATAGATCCAGGCCTGGACACTAGTTAGCTTCTAATATTGACTTGTTGCTTGTAGGTCCATATGCCCTTGGCAAGGATCCACGCATCGACCCTTTTTGCGCATGGGGCAATGAGATATTGATGAACAAGCATCAAGTGAGGAAACTGATAAGGATTATTAGCAAAAATATACGAATGGTGGCAAGCAAATTATTTGTTTATGCTCTATCCAACACAATAGTGGGCTGTAGGATGGTAACTACAAACTCTGCAGCCTTCTCTTTTTACTGCCCATAATGAGTTGTTAGACAACAATGTCTCAATCTTTTTCGTTCCCAGTGGTCCCCGAAGAAGTTCACTCAAGATTACCTCGCAAAGTACATGATAAGTAGACACGCAATGAAGGTTAAAGTATTTCATCCAAACTACAATGAGCATCGAGAAGTCCTAATGAAGACAGTGAAGGATGGACGGGCAGCCATCACAAGGGGCTGGCCTAGAGTCGTGCGCACCTTACGCATGGAGGAGGGCACAATATGGGCATTCCGCTTCACCTTCTCCAGCAACCAGAATGTCTTTCGCCTCTCTCTTTACAGTCTTTAGTACAATTGTGGTTCATCATTCTTTACTTGGTGCTTCTGTAGTTCTTCAGTATATGTACCTGTGCATTGAATTATGGATTCGTGGTTGAACCTATATTTGTAATAAACATGGTTGGATATGAAAGCAGTGATTGCCTACTTTCAATTTCATAACATGTGGTTTTTAAATAATGGATTAATTGGATTAATTATGGATTAAATAGGGATTACACTGCACACGGTTTGCGAAAGCGAAACGTCTGCGATATACGTGGAGATCAGAAACGTCTCTAGGATCCACTACGTGTGCGATCAATCTCCACTGCACACACAACTTTCTCTTGAAAACTGTTTGTGTTAGGCCACCTTGCGCAAACGTTTATCACATAAAAAGTGTGTGTGATGGATAGCCTTTGCCACACAGTTTCTTTCTATGCACCGTGTGTGATGCATTCAATAACGCAAACGATAAAATTATTAATATCATGTGCAATGGCAACACTATCACAATCGATTTAACGGAAAAATTGTGTGTGATGTACCTGTGAACGGGAACGTTTTCCTTGGAGCGACTGTGTGGGATGTACAAACGAATGGAAACGTTTAGCGGGGATTTACTGTGTGGGATGTACTTGCGACCGGAAACAATTTCGCCATATAATTGTATTTTTTTATCTATACTGTACGTATTTCCGTATTTGAGTGCTCGCCGGTCGCACACGACCTCATTTTGCCGAACGTGTGTGCCAGGAGGGCATATCCGCGACGATTTCTGGGTCGTGTGGGAAGGACCCCCCTATCGCACACACTCACTTGGCGACGGTTCCAGATGCCGTCGCGGAAAAGGGTTAAAAACCGTTTGTTTAGGACCGACGCGCACCAGTGATAGCAATATTTAAGGATAACAAAATTTTCAGGTCTATAAACTGAATCATCAAAATCTTCAAACTTTTCAAACAAAGATTCAATTTCATAAGCACCCTTAAAAGCAACAAATTCTTCTATTCGTTCCACATCATAGTAATCATATATACCTCTAGCATAAGAAGCCAAGGTTTCATTATCATTAAATTCACATAAAAAGGGAAGATGTGGAGCGTTCATCCTAGAGCAACAAGTATAATCATATCTCAAGCATAGCTCCAATGCAACTTATGAATTTGATCCCATAACAATTTCCCTTTATGAGTCAAGCCATAATCCCTAAAGTATTCATGTTCATCCAACGTTACTCCCATTATATAGTTGAATGTGGTTTTCTCAGGATTATCAAAGTAGTGCATAATATCTTTCACATAACGAGCATCGAGGGTTTTAGGAGGTTCCCCATCTCCATGAGTAGCAAGTACCACTAATTTTTTGGTGTTTCATGTTCCATATCCAGAACTAAAGATAAAGAACAACTTAGAACAGAAAATAAAAACTACTTAGTGATAAAGCAAACAAGCACACACGAGCTCCCCGGCAACGGCGCCAGAAAAAGGTCTTGATAACCCACAAGTATAGGGGATCGTTTGTAGCCTTCTTCGATAACAAATATTCTCTCAAGTTCTATCGATCACCGATACAACTCTACGCACACTTGACGTTTGCTTTACCTAAAACAAGTATGAAACTATTTTTCAAGAATAAAACTATGAGTACTTTGCGAGAATAAAACTATGAATAAATAGCAAGATAATAAAAGTGGATATCTTTTGTCAACAAGAAAGTCATTTGTCCCTAGGCAATCGATAACAAGTACCGGTAATCATTCTTGCAACTCTTTATGAGGGAGAGGCATGAGCTAACATACTTTCTCTACTTGGATCATATGCACTTATGATTGGAACTCTAGCAAGCATCCGCAACTACTAAAGATAATTAAGGTCATGAAACCCAATCATAGCATTAAGTATCAAGTCCTCCTTATCCCATACGCAACAACCCACCTACTCGGGTTTAAGCTTCTGTCACTCTCGCAACCCACCATAAGCGAATTATGAACGTACTGCAACACCCTACAGCGAGAACCCCTCACGTTTGCGCGAGACGGAGGGGCACCGTAGGACATCACCATTAATAAAATATACAATCATACCAACCAAGATCACGATTAACCCAAAGGACAAAACAGATCTACTCAAACATCGTAGGATAGCCAAATATCATTAGGAAATAATATATGGAGTTGAGCACCATGTTTAAGTAGAGATTACAGTGGGGAGAAGAGAGGTTACACCGCTGCATAAAGGGGGAGAGAGTTGGTGTTGACGGTAGCAAGATTGTTGATGTAGATCGCCGTCACGATCCTAGCCCCGGTGGCGTTCCGGTGCCACCGGGAGAGAGGGGAAGAGAGCCCCCTCCTTCTTCTTCTTCCTTGGCCTCCCCCTAGATGGGAGGAGAGTTCCCCCTCTGGTCCATGGCCTCCATGGTGGCGGAGGGACGGGATCTCCTCCGAGATTGGATCTCCCTCTCTGTTCTCTTCTGTTTCACGCTCCCTAGATCTGGCCCTTCACGGTTTCTTAAATTCCCGGAGATCCGTAACTCCGATTACGCTGAAATTTTTAGACGATTTTTTTCCATAAATTATCTTTCTTGCGCCAGAAGAAGGGCCCCAACCGCCTTATGAGGAGGGCACCAGACACCTGGGCGCGCCTGGCACGCGCCCTGGTGTATCTTGGGTGCTGTGGGGCCCCGTTTGCGTTGATTCCACCTCCCAAAAATCACATATATTCCAAAATAATTCTTCGTAAATTTTTATCGTGTTTGGTCTTTGGTTGATATGCATTTCCTGTAAAACAAAAAAACATGCAAAAAATAGGAACTAGCAGTGGGCACTGGATCAATATGTTAGTCCAAAGAAATCATATGAAATGTGGCCAAAAGTATGTAAAAGTTGTATAATATTGGCATGAAACAATCACAAATTATAGATACAACGGAGACGTATCAGTAGGCGAGGAACCCGACAGCGTGACGAAGACCAACGCAGACGTTCCTGCATCGAGGGAGATGTTTCGACGCATACCACGGGAGGCCGACGTGCGGTGACGGCGGAGTGGACCGTGGGCCGCGGTGCTATGGCCCGAAGGGGCGGCGCAGGAGCGGCGGGCAGGTCGGGGAGATGGCGGGGACCATGGGCCGCGGTGCTACGACCCGGAGGGGCGATGCAGTAGCGACAGGCAGGTCGGGGCGACGGCGGGAAGACCTCGGGGCGGCAGCGGGCACCGCAGGCCGCGGCGCTGTAGCCGAAGGGACGGTGCAGCGCGGGTCGGTGCAACCGCGGGGACGGCCCGGGTGGCGGCTGGGACCGCGCATCACGGCACTACGGCCTGAAGGGGCGATGTAGTAGCGGGGCACGAGTGATGCAGCCGCGAGGAGAACCACGGGGCGGCGGCGCTGAGGCCCGACACGGGGCGACGCAGCGGCAACCCGTTGCTCGATTGGTGGAGGAGCGCGCTGAACTCGGGGATGATCTTCACGGGACCTGTGGAGGCGCGAGCAACCGACGGGCCAGGCCGATCGCAGGGCGTAGATGACGTGGATCATGCGCGAGGTCCGGGACGCCGCTCGGTGGAGGCGGGATGGCGGCGGAGTCCGAGATGAAGCCGGCGGTAACGGACGACGTGGGATGTCATGCCGACGAGCGCGTTAGCACCGGCACCCGGGCTGCCAAAGCAACGCTAGCGTCCGGCAACGAGGCCCGAGCGACCAATGTAGCAGCGGCGCCCCGAGCTAAGGCAGCCGACGAGCATCTCGCGGTCGGCCCGATGCAGCTGGGAACGAGGCCGGCGAGGAAGACCGCAGGGCCGCCGTGCAGACACGGCGGAGGAGGGTGGCTTGGATTGATGGGCAGGCCGACGCGCGAACGGTAGTTATGTTGGGCCGCCGCATGGCGCGAGGCCGTCAAGTCGGGGCGATGCAGGTGGCCCGGTCGGGGCAGGGCGGTGACGGCCGACGTAGATCGACGGGCGGGCCGGCGCGCGGACGATGGCCGTAAGGGGCCGCTTGTCGCGCAAGGCCGCCGGGTCGGTGATGAAGCCGACCTGTGTCGGAGTAGAGGCGCGAGGGTGTCGACGACGGTGGTGGGCGACGCAAACCGGTCAAGCATAGACCGGAAAACCAAAAAGAAAACGCCGATCAAAACGCCCGGCGAGAGAGCGAAAAAACCCGGAGCAAGGGCGCAGGAAAAATATTCTAGGAAAGCCTGTCAACACGACCGACGGACGAACCCTAGATACAGGCGGGGCGGCCCCCAGCGGCGGTCATGGAGGCCGACCGCCCCGGGGGCGGCATGCGGGTGCGGAAGCGGCGGCGTCTAGGTTTTATGATCGATTAGGCTGATACCATGTTAGAAGGGAGAGGAAGGATTGGTGGAATCGTTGATTGTATTGCTTGAGCCTCGTGCGCATATATATAGGAGTACAATGACTAACTTGGAGTACAATACAAGGTAGTGCCAAATCCTAGTATATCCTATACTTCCTAATATTCATATACTCAACATCTTTTACTTCAAAAAAAACATTAACAAATCAAATTGTTATTTCCAACAAGTTGTCATTCTAATTATACTATAACTAATGTATTATTATTTATATGTTTTAACCCAGTGTTGACAAAAGACAAGTGACAAGTGACGTATGGTCTTGTGTGTTTCCTGGTCGTGTCCGGCTCGTGTTCTTGTTATAATGGGATGATCTAGCACGATTAATTTAATAGAGATCCTTGTTTAATATAGATCCTTGCGTCGGCAGCATGCTTTCTAAGTAGATCGTCCATAGCGGCGAAAGGATCGGCACCGCCGTGATGTGGATTCAAGCAAATGATCGATCTCCAACCAGGGTTGAGACCACAAACCTGACTTGGCTACGTTCTCCTGTTGTTCTTTCAGTCTGTTCTTGTCTGCACGGCGGGCCATGTTACAGGTTAGGTGGTCCATCCCCGACCCCTCTGGTTCAACCGCCGTCGATCTCTTCAACGGCCCTGCCGCTGATCTCCTCCACCAAGCGGTCAAGGATTTACGAGCTTTATACGCCATCGAGCCCATTTTGTCACTTCTGAAGGACACGTTCTACGGCGGCGGCTTGGGATCCTCAATTGCCAAGTCAGATCTCATCGACCACGACCACGACCACGAGGAGGGCACCCACGAAGTTTCTTCCAAGGTGAAACAGCCCATCTGTGACATCAGAGAGCGCACCATGGGAATGTGCTCTTCCAACTGGAAGGATCCCGTCCATGAAATGTGAGCCAACATTCTATCAGCAAATATTACCTTTTCTAGCTTGCCAACCCGTACCCTTTGTTGTAGTAGCATTTGCCGTGTGGTTCTTTAACTGTGCCATGTTTAAGTATTTCAGTTATGCAAAAATGTATTGTTCAATAGGTCTATGTGATGTTTAAGTATGAATTGTCTACTTTAGTTTCACGAATGGCTATATTTGGTTGTTTATAGTGAGTAGATGCCTTGTTTATCTGTATTTGGTTGTTAGGTTGGTTGGAGTGAGCATTTTTTCAGTTATCGAGCAGATGCCTTGTTTATCTGTATTTGGTTCTTAGTTTGGGTGCAGTGAGTATTTGTCAAGTTATCAAGCAGATGCCTTGTTTATCTGTATTTGGTTGTTAGGTTGCTTTTTTTAGCATTTGTCCAGTTATCAAGCAGATGCCTTGTTTATCTGTATTTGGTTGTTAGGTTGCTTTTTTTAGCATTTCTCCAGTTATCAAGCAGATGTCTTGTTTATCTTTATCTGCTTGTTAGGTTGGTTACAGTGAGCATTTGTCCAGTTTTCAAGCATATGCCCTGTTTATCTGTATTTGCTTGTTAGGTTGGTTGCAGTGAGACTCTGTCCAGTTTTCAATGGCTATATTTGGTTGTTATACTGGTCATTTATGCCTTGTTTATTCCAGTCATTCACAATGTGTGGTTCATTATATGCAAGTCGGAACTGTGCCGCTCGACTACATCAATACCAGTTTGAACGGCTATATTTGGTTCCAGTTATTCTTGGTGTAGTTAACACATGCCCTTTATTTCAGTTTTACACATTTATCCAGTGTGATGTTTAAGCATTACCTACGTTCTATTCATTTTCAACAATACCAGTTTGAATTGCAATATTTGATGGCTGTTAAGCCTGCTGTCGGTAACATTATCTTCCATTTTATATCTGCTTTAACAACATGTTGAAACCAACACATTCAACCTATCATTTGGAGATGATGTTGTTTACGTTTGCTATATTTGTTTGATGTTAAGATTGTTGTACTTATCATACCTTTCCACTACTTATGCAGGACAACAACGGGAGTGGCCACCATTTTCCGCCGAGGTTAGCTTCGTCCCTTGGATTGTACTCCCCCCGTCGTTCCATAAGTGCATATAGATCCAGGCCTGGACACTAGTTAGCTTCTAATATTGACTTGTTGCTTGTAGGTACATATGCCCTTGGCAAGGATCCACGCATCGACCCTTTTTGCGTATGGGGCAATGAGATATTGATGAACAAGCATCAAGTGAGGAAACTGATAAGGATTATTAGCAAAAATATACGAATGGTGGAAAGCAAATTATTTGTTTATGCTCTATCCAACACAATAGTGGGCTGTAGGATGGTAACTACAAACTCTGCAGCCTTCTCTTTTTACTGCCCATAATGAGTTGTTAGAGAACAATGTCTGAATGTTTTTCGTTCCCAGTGGTTCCCGAAGCAGTTCACTCAAGATTACCTCGCAAAGTACATGATAGGTAGACACGCAATGAAGGTTAAAGTATTTCATCCAGACTACAATGAGCATCGAGAAGTCCTAATGAAGACAGTGAAGGATGGACGGGCAGCCATCACAAGTGGTTGGCCTAGAGTCGTGCGCGCCTTACACATTGAGGAGGGCACAATATGGGCATTCCGCTTCACCTTCTCCAGCAACCAGAATGTCTTTCGCCTCTCTCTTTACAGTCTTTAGTACAACTATGGTTCATCATTCTTTACTTGGTGCTTCTGTAGTTCTTCAGTATATGTACCTGTGCATTGAATTATGGATTCGTGGTTGAACCTATATTTGTAATAAACATGGTTGGATTTGAAAGCAGTGATTGCCTACTTTCAAATTCATAACATGTGATTTTTAAATTAGGGATTAATTGGATTAATTATGGATTAAATAGGGATTACACTGCACACGGTTCGCGAAAGCGAAACGTCTGCGATATACGTGGAGATCAGAAACGTTTCTAGGATCCACTACGTGTGCGATCAATCTCCACTGCACACACAACTTTCTTTTGAAAACTGTTTGCGTTAGGCCACCTTGCACAAACGTTTATCACATAAAAAGTGTGTGTGATGGACAACCTTTGCCACACAGTTTCTTTCTACGCACCGTGTGTGATGCATTCAATAACGCAAACGATAAAATTATTAATACCGTGTGCAATGGCAACACTGTCACAAACGATTTAACGGGAAAAATTGCGTGTGATGTACCTGTGAACGGAAACGTTTTCCTTGGAGCGACTGTGTGGGATGTACATACGAACGGAAACGTTTAGCGGGGATTGACTGTGTGGGATGTACTTGCGACCGGAAACAATTTCGCCGTATAATTGTATTTTTTAGTTGTACTATATGCATTTCCGTATTTGAGCGCTCGCCGGTCGCACACGACCTCATTTTGCCGAACGTGTGTGCCAGGAGGGCATATCCCCGACGGTTTCTGGGTCGTGTGGGAAGGACCCCCCCTATCGCCCACACTCACTTGGCGACGGTTCCAGATGCCGTCGCGGAAAGGGGTTAAAAACCGTTTGTTTAGGACCGACGCGCACCAGTGATAGCAATATTAAAGGATAGCAAAATTTTCAGGTCTATAAACTGAATCATCAAAATCTTCAAACTTTTCAAACAAAGATTCAATTTCATAAGCACCCTTAAAAGCAACAAATTCTTCTATTCGTTCCACATCATAGTAATCATATATACCTCTAGCATAAGAAGCCAAGGTCTCATTATCATTAAATTCACATAAAAAGGGAAGATGTGGAGCGTTCATCCTAGAGCAACAAGTATAATCATATCTCAAGCATAGCTCCAATGCAACATATGAATTTGATCCCATAACAATTTCCCTTTATGAGTCAAGCCATAATCCCTAAAGTATTCACGTTGATCCAACGTTACTCCCATTATATAGTTGAATGTGGTTTTCTCAGGATTATCAAACTAGTGCATAATATCTTTCACATAACGAGCATCGAGGGTTTTAGGAGGTTCCCCATCTCCATGGGTAGCAAGTACCACTAATTTTTTGGTGTTTCGTGTTCCATATCCATAACTAAAGATAAAGAACAACTTAGAACAGAAAAAAAACTACTTAGTGATAAAGCAAACAAGCACACACGAGAATATTGACCCCACGCTATTGCTCCCCGGCAATGGCACCAGAAAAAGGTATTGATAACCCACAAGTATAGGGGATCGTTTGTAGCCTTCTCCGATAACAAATATTCTCTCAAGTTCTATCGATCACCGATATAACTCTACGCACACTTGACGTTTGCTTTACCTAAAACAAGTATGAAACTATTTTTCAAGAATAAAACTACGAGTACTTTGCGAGAATAAAACTACGAATAAATTGCAAGATAATAAAAGTGGATAGCTTTTGTCAACAAGAAAGTCATTTGTCCCTAGGCAATCGATAACAAACACCAGTAATCATTCTTGCAATTCTATATGAGGGAGAGGCATGAGCTAACATACTTTCTCTACTTGGATCATATGCACTTATGATTGGAACTCTAGCAAGCATCCGCAACTACTAAAGATAATTAAGGTCATGAAACCCAATCATAGCATTAAGTATCAAGTCCTCTTTATCCCATACGCAACAACCCACCTACTCGGGTTTAAGCTTCTGTCACTCTCGCAACCCACCATAAGCGAATTATGAACGTACTGCAACACCCTACAGCGAGAACCCCTCACGTTTGCGCGAGACGGAGGGGCACCGTAGGACATCACCATAAATAAAATATACAATCATACCAACCAAGATCACGATTAACCCAAAGGACAAAACAGATCTACTCAAACATCGTAGGATAGCCAAATATCATTAGGAAATAATATATGGAGTTGAGCACCATGTTTAAGTAGAGATTACAGTGGGGAGAAGAGAGGTTACACCGCTGCATAAAGGGGGAGAGAGTTGGTGTTGACGGTAGCAAGATTGTTGATGTAGATCGCCGTCACGATCCTAGCCCCGGTGGCGTTCCGGCGCCACCGGGAGAGAGGGGAAGAGAGCCCCCTCCTTCTTCTTCTTCCTTGGCCTCCCCCTATATGGGAGGAGAGTTCCCCCTTTGGTACATGGCCTCCATGGCGGCGGAGGGACGGGATCTCCTCCGAGATTGGATCTCCCTCTCAGTTCTCTTCTGTTTCGCGCTCCCTAGATCTGGCCCTTCACGGTTTCTTAAATTCCCGGAGATCCATAACTCCGATTGCGCTGAACTTCTAACACGATTTTTTTCCATAAATTATCTTTCTTGCGCCAGAAGAAGGGCCCCAACCGCCTTATGAGGAGGGCATAAGACACCTGGGCGCGCCTGGCACGCGCCCTGGTGTATCTTGGGTGCTGTGGGCCCCCGTTTGCGTTGATTCCACCTCCCAAAAATCACATATATTCCAAAATAATTCTTCGTAAATTTTTATCGCGTTTGGTCTTCGGTTGATATGGATTTTCTGTAAACAAAAAATATGCAACAAATAGGAACTAGCAGTGGGCACTGGATCAATATGTTAGTCCAAAGAAATCATATGAAATGTGGCCAAAAGTATGTAAAAGTTGTATAATATTGGCATGAAACAATCACAAATTATAGATACGACGAAGACGTATCTGTAGGCGAGGAACCCGACAGCGTGACGAAGACCGACGCGGACAGTGGCGTTCCTGCATCAAGGGAGATGGTTCGACGCATACCACGGGAGGCTGACGTGCGGTGACGGCGGAGTGGACCGCGGGCCGCGGTGCTATGGCCCGAAGGGGCGACGCAGGAGCGGCGGGCAGGTCGGGGAGATGGCGGGGACCGCGGGCCGTGGCGGTACGACCCGGAGGGGCGACGCAGCAGCGACAGGCAGGTTGGGGCGACGGCGGGAAGACCTCGGGGCGGCAGCGGGGACCGCAGGCTGTGGCGCTATAGCTGAAGGGACGGTGCAGCGCGGGTCGATGCAACCGCGGGGACGGCTCGGGGTGGCGGCTGGGACCGCGTATCACGGCACTACGGCCTGAAGGGGCGATGTAGCAGCGACGCACGAGTGATGCAGCCGCGAGGAGAACCATGGGGCGGCGGCGCTGAGGCCCGACACGGGGCGACGCAGCGGCAGCCCGTTGCTCGATTGATGGAGGAGCGCGCTGAATTCGGGGACGATCTTCACGGGACCTGTGGAGGCGCGAGCAACCGACGGGTCAGGCCGGTCGCGGGGCGTAGATGAGGTGGATCGCGCGCGAGGTCCGGGACGCCGCTCGGTGGAGGCGGGATGGCGGCGGAGTCCGAGATGAAGCCGGCGGTGACGAACGACGTGGGACGTCGTGCCGATGAGCGCATTAGCACCGGCACCAGGGCTGCCAAAGCAACGCTAGCGTCCGGGCAACGAGGCCCGAGCGACCAATGTAGCAGCGGCGCCCCGAGCTAAGGCAGCCGACGAGCCTATCCCAGTCGGCCCGACGCAGCTGGGAACGAGGCCGGCGAGGTAGACCGTAGGGCCGCCGTGCAGACACGGCGGAGGAGGGTGGCGTGGATCGATGGGTAGGACGACGCGCGAACGGCAGTTATGATGGGCCGCCGCATGGCGCGAGGCCGTCAAGTCGGGGCGATGCAGGTGTCCCAGTCGGGGCAGGGCGGTGACGGGCGACGTAGATCGACGGGCGGGCCGGTGCGCGGACGACGGCCGTAAGGGGTCGCTTGTCGCGCGAGGCCGCCGGGTCGGTGATGAAGCCGGCCTGTTGGAGTAGAGGCGTGCGGGTGTCGACGATGGCGGTGGGCGACGCAAACCGATCAAGCATAGACCGGAAAACCAAAAAGAAAACGCCGATCAAAATGCCCGGCGAGAGAGCGAAAAAAGACCGGAGTAAGGGCGCGGGAAAAAGATTCTAGGGAAGCCTGTCAACACGACCGGCGGACAAACCCTAGGTACGGGCGAGGCGGCCCCCGACGGCGGTCATGGAGGCCGACCGCCCCGGAGCCGGCATGTGAGTGCGGAAGCGGCGGCGTCTAGGTTTTATGATCGATTAGGCTAATACCATGTTAGAAAGGAGAGGAAGGGTTGGTGGAATCGTTGATTGTATTGCTTGAGTCTCGTGGGCATATATATAGGAGTACAATGACTAACTTGAAGTACAATACAAGGTAGTGCCAAATCCTAGTATATCCTATACTTCCTAATAATCATATACTCAACATCTTTTACTTCGAAAAAAAAATTAACAAATCAAATTATTATTTCCAACAAGTTGTCATTCTAATTATACCATAACTAATGTACTATTATTTACATGTTTTAACCCAGTGTTGACAAATGACAAGTGACAAGTGACGTCTGGTCTTGTGTGTTTCCTGGTCGTGTCCGGCTCGTGTTCTTGTTATAATGGGATGATCTAGCACGATTAATTTAATAGAGATCCTTGTTTAATATAGATCCTTGCGTCGGCAGCATGCTTTCTAAGTAGATCGTCCATAGCGGCGAAAGGATCGGCACCGCCGAGATGTGGATTCAGGCAAATGATCGGCACCTCCGGTTGTTCTTTCAGTCTGTTCTTGTCTGCTGGCCAAACCAGATTCATTGCTCGGAACTCGCCACTTGGACGGGCGGTCTCCTCTCCTCTCGTCACTGTAAAATGCTACTCCTACGTGTTATCAATTCGTGCCACCGTCCGATGCCACGTTCATCTGAACCGAGACACGTCCATCGATCATCATCCGCACACACACACTAGCCAGGGCGCTGCCTGTGTTCACAATTATTGACGCCTTCCATCTCCTGACGAAACGGAGAACAGAGACCGGCTGCCTTTTGCAAACGGAGAAAGTGAGAGTGGCGGTTATTGTTTTACTACTGGCATGATGTGCTCTCGTCGTTTGCACGTAGTGCAATGTACCATGTGGCACGAAAAGCACTACCTTTCTATACCTGTCCCCTTCAACCAATTTTTTTTTTGAGGGACCCTTCATCAACAAAATTTAATTTAATTCATGCGCGCGTCGATGTAACAATATCTTATGCCTGTCCGTGTAAGAGCATGTGATATAGTTTTGGCACCAAGTACGTGCTCGACAGTTGTGTGGCCACACACACAAGAATACGTGAGAAAAACACACTAGAATACGTGAAAAATTGGTATGCCCAAGTTATAATTAAAGTCAATTACACCACTGGTGCTAGAACTTGACACAAATAGTCACTTTAGTGATAGAACTTGTGATGTACATATAAATGGTTCAACAACTTGGCTTGACGGTACGAGTACGGTGTTGTATACGCCTGCAACACCGACTTGACGTTACAGCATGGCGAGGAGCCCACTTTCACTGGCCGAAAGGGTTGAGCCGGGCGTGTGACCTGTTTATTTTGCAAAAGGCCCATGATATATTTTTCTCACACAAAAAGTACAGAAAAGAAAATGGTCCAGAGGTTTGAACCGGCGACCTGCTGGTTGCGTGAGCGGGTTCTAGCCAGAACACCTAGGCAGACTTCTCGATAATTAAGGATACATATCCTTTATATATTTCGATTGAACAATTTTAATCCCAAAAATCAGTGCGTGAGCGGTCATTCGAACCAGGAATCTCATCAGGGTAAATAAGTGTCTGGCATTCCATCGCAACTGACAAGGGAACTTCTTTTGATGTAAATTACATTTTATGAATATAACGCAACGTGATCGTGTGACTAAACTGAATTGCGGTCAGCGCAACCATTTTCAACATTTTAAATTTTTGCATTTTTTTATTTTCGTAAAAATTATGTAAACTATAACATGTTTTATAAATAATATACAAATAAATAAAATAAGCTACATTGAAAATGGTCATACAACATGAAAACATACCCACGTACTAGTTTGACAAAAATCCATATTAAATTTTATGACTATATAACACAAAACGATTGTGTGGCTAAACTGAATTGTAGTCAATGCACAATTTCAACATTTTAGTTGTTTGCATAAATTTTTGTAAAGTATAATTATGTGTTAAAAATAATGTACATACAAAAAAAATCAAGGGGCTTTTCTCAAAAAGACAGTCCACACGCCCTGCCCTCCCCTCCCCTTCATCTCACTGACAGCGGGCCTCACGCCGAGTCAACGTAAGAGGCGTATACAACACCGTATTTACACCGTCAAGCCAAGTTCTTTAACCACTTATATATACATCACAAGTTCTAGCATCAAAATGATCATCTGTGCCAAGTTCCAGCACCTGTGATGTAATTGACCCTTATAATTAATCAAATCCTCCTCCTGCCCCCCTGCAAGATCAGAACGGACGGGCAATCCGCGTAGCTTTCGCACACGTCCTACTCAGATCGAACGGGGCAGATCTACAAGCATCAATCGTGTAACATTTCAGAAAGCACTATGCACCGAGCCGGCCGATCCATGCCTGATTTCGACAAGTCGCTCAAGCTACAGACCAGAAAACACCGGCCGCCCCGGCGCGGCGTCCCTGTCCGAAAGAGCGGGGGGATTGCACCGGGCTCGTGCCGGATTCAGCACAGTGCCGGTCCCTGTCACGCCGTCGCTGTTCATGCGGTGGCGGCACGGCGGCACCTACCTACCTACCTCAGTTGCTCTCGACTGGACTCTCCAGCCCACTAGTAGCTTTGTTCACGGCCTCGAACGAAAGAATCTTTCTGTAAACCATCATGTCCCTTTGGGCTCTGAACCTTTTCCACAAAGCAAAAGGGCGATCACCGAGGCACGACCGACGGTGCAACCGTCGTACTGTATGTTCTAATCCTCGACCCAGCTCTATTATTATTATCAGTGGACTGTGTGGACACGCCCCCGTCGACTCACCGTCGGTCAAGATCGATGCCACGTCCCACGTACGGTGGTGGTGCTCCTACGTGCTCAATCCGTTGCTTAGCCGCCAAGGCGTTTGATCAGAGGGTGTGTGGAGAATTGAGAGTAGCTTAGTTGGCAAGGCGCGGGAGTTCGTAGCCAGCCCATCAGGATTCAAGTCTCGGCTTGAGCATTTGATGCTCACGGAGTTTTTTTTCTATAAAAAAAGGACCTGGCTACCTGGCGCAGGAGCGCTTGTTCGGGCCAGCGAGCGACCTCCTCAAAAGAAAAGTTTTACCGCACGCCGCGTCAGGACAGTCTAGAAAAGGAAAAACCTCCCGCGCCAGCTCCCACCTGCATTTATTAGGAGATCAAAAATTTTAAAAACTTGTAACTTTTGATTAGAATGTCAAAATTCAAATCCATTTTCACCTGTCGGTTTCTCGCGATGAGTTCTTCAAAACTAGATCTCATATGAGTAGGTTTCGAAGAACTTTTTTTTCCGAGCAACTTTGTGTGCTACAGAGGCAACTTTAGTGTTATAGAAAAGTAACTCCTTTTTCCTAGTATGACTACCTATCAACGGAGGATACTTTAAGTCGGTTACCATGACTATCAATTGACTAGTTTCACCTCTAAATCGCCTAACATAAAGACAACTCCAACGTGGATCACCAAAACGCCCCAAATATTAGAATCGACCTCTCTAGACACTTTTAGCCATCCAATGAGTCCAACTACTACCAGGCATGTAAAAAAGGTCTGCTGCCCCATATGAGTTCCTTGCAGTAAAAAATAGCATGCATCCCCTATGCAAAAGTAAAAAACATGCAACAACTTTGCTATGATTTCAGACAACTCTTACAAAATTTGAGGCAACTAGGGTCATGCATTAAAAGAGGGGTTGCTGCCCCATAAGCTCCTTGCAGTAACATCATGCAACCCTTGTGCAAAAAAAAAGAACCACAAAAACAACTAGTAGAGACAACATATATAGGTATGTTCCACCCGCTCCCCTCTACGGTTGCACCAAGGGATCCCACCCGAGGAGGGGAAAATCTTAACTCCCCCTCTATGACCCAAACTTAATTACAGGTATCTAAAACATTTAGATATTTATCAAAAAATGGTCTTGATAAAATATTTCTGTTCGTGAGGATTGGGCAACTGGATGGCAACTCGATACTTTGTTTTAGGCAATTGTATGGTTGACTGTGGGCAACTGGATACTTTTTTAGGGCAACTTTGGGTGTGAAGGAGGCAACTGTCGTGCGAAGCAACTTCTTCTCTTTGGCCTAGTAGGACTTCCTATTAGGTTTGTTGGCGTAAAAACAAGAAAAATCAGACAAAACATAACGCCCCTTTAGTGCTACATACAAAACAACTTCACTACACTATGTGTACCTGTGAATTTTACTAACATTATCCCAACTTGCCTATCATGCATGGTTGCTCATTTGCCTATTGTTTGATAGTTAGTTGCCTACAATTGATGTGCAGTTGCCTATAAATATTGTAAATTGCCTACCAATTGATGCCTAGTTTCCTACTATTGGTAATTAGTGTCTATCATTGCTTCTCGGTTGCCTAACTTTGCAAAAATAGTTGCCTACAATATTGTGAAGTGGTTTACCATTGTTTTTCTAAGTTGCATGCAAACACTCTAAAAGTTGCCAAAATTGAGCACCAAGTTGCCTATCGTAGTTAGCAATAGCAGATACAAGAGTATCAATGGTAGATGACTTCATAGTATTATAGGCAGCTTAGAATCAACAATATGCAACTTAGAAGTACCAGTGAGGAAGCTAGGAGAATATGCAACTTAGAAGTACCTGTGAGGAAGTTAGGAGAATGTTAGAGAAAATTAATTAGGAGAAAGTGTAGTGAAGTTGCCTATTTTTTGCACTAAAGTTGTCTCTCGTAGAAAGAAAGTTGCTTATAAAGGTGATATGATGTTGTCTACCTCTGTTCAAGGTTATTCTCTATTACTAGTTAGTTGCTCATTGTTGGTACTTAGTTATTTAAATTAGAGTGGAGTTGCTTCTGTTCAGCACTAAAGTTGTCTCATCTAGCGTCCAAGTTGCTTTCTGAAAGAAAGAAAAATCATCAAAACGTATTCATGTGGGTATAGTTTTGAAGAGCTCGTCAGGACCTGGCTAGCCAACATCCGTGTGCTTAATAGCGTTGGCAGGCAGACTCCCCTAGATAAGAAAAACACACAGATCTCATACCACCCATCCCCACATAGTTCAAAATTTGAAATCATGATAGATGACTTAAATCCCACAAAAACTTTTCGATATTGTAGGCAACTTAGGTCCCTTGATGGACAACTTTCATAGTATTGTAAGAAATTGAGGATCACTCGTAGGCAACTTCGTAGTGAAAGGGCAACCTGGTTTCTGCGGTAGACAACTTATAAGCCATGTTAGAGTTTCCACTCTACGGTAAGAAATTTTCACAGTATGATAGGCAACTATACAATCCACAACTTATTTTCCAATGTATGCAACTTAGAAATCATGGTGACCCCCCTATTACACTGTTGCACACAACTAACTAGGTGGCTACTAGGCGAAGTTAGTCGTACACACGGTGCAATTCATTTAGCAGCAGAGTTGCTCATGTTTAACACTAATGTTGCTTCATCTAGCATCAAAGTTGCTTTCGAAAAAAATCATCAAAACATATTCATATGGGATCTAGTTTTGAAGAGCTCGTTGCGAGGAACCCGGCAGTGAAAACGGTTCTGCGTTCTGACACTCGGTTCAAAAGTTGTAGCTTTTTGAAAATTTAAAACAGAATAAATAGATGGCGTTGGCACATGCATGCGCTTTACACTACCCAGTGGATAACGCGTTTATTACACACAGCAAACTAGTTTTGTCATCTAGCGCGTGCGCTCGCCGCGTCCTTCCGGCGCAGCTGCACTGTGAAGTATTTAGGATAAAGAAATGCCAACAGGCTAATCTAGCCCGGTTTGGTCTTTTTTATTAAAGTGTGTGTGCATGGACGGAACAGAAGGCACGATCGAACCGGACTACTCACCGTGAGCCAATCATCGCTCGGCTTGGAACGCACGACGGCACGAGTGAGACGGAAGCCTCTCGACCACATTTTCGCCACCTCGCCGGCGCGCGGCGTGCCGACTCGTGTCACCGCCAGAAAGGCGCGGCGAAAGCAGCCGGGGAAGACGCCAAGAATGATGCGGCAGGCAGCGAAAGCCTAGCCGCCCCGCCCCGGCATACGCACCACCACCTCACCCCGCCAACTTTCCACATCCGGCCAACCGCCTCCGCCCCGACCCGTCCCCTCCGGCGCCACCTATAAAAACCCACCCCCACCACCTCCTCCTCCTCATCCCACTCCACTCACATCACCACACAGCGCGCACCAGCTCGCACTGCACCCACTGGCGCCAGGCGCTGTGACAAGACAAGCCGACGCGCACCAAAGCTAGCTAGCGTGGCAGGGCCGGCGGACAAGCTGGCGGCATGGAGATGGTCCTGGACTGGCGCTCGGTGGGCTCGCTGATCGCGACGGTGATGGTGTTCCGGACGGCCATGCGGGACTTCATCCCGCCGGAGGCGGAGCAGTGGCTGCGCCGCCTGCTCGCGCGCCTCGCCGCCGCGTTCCGGGCGCCCACGGCCACCATCCTCATCGACGAGGCCGACGGCGCCAGCTCCGGCGCCACCAACGACCTCTACGACGCCGCGCAGCTCTACCTCGGCTCGCGCTGCCTCGCCGCCGCCCCCGCCGTGCGCCTCTACAAGCCGCGCCAGTCCGAGCGCGCGGTCGCCTCGCTCCCGGACTCGCACACCGCGGACGACACCTTCCAGGGCGTCCGCGTCAAGTGGACCTCCACCGCGCGCCCCGTCGAGCGCGGCGCCGGGCACAACCCCTACAACGTGTTCGGCTCCCGCGGCGGCGGCGCCGGCGGCGACCACCGCAGCCTCGAGCTCCAGTTCCCGCGCCAGCACCGCGACTTCGTGCACGACACCTACATCCCCCACATCATCGGCGAGGCCACCCGGATGCGGCTCAAGTCGCGGGAGCGCAGGCTCTACACCAACCGCGCCGCCGCGCCCGGCGACGACCACCACCGCCTCTGGACCTCCCACACCTTCTCCCACCCCTCCACCTTCGACACGCTCGCCGTCGACCCGGCGCTACGCGAGGAGATACGCGCCGACCTGCTCCGCTTCGCTGCCCGCCGGGAGCACTACGCGCGCGTAGGCCGCGCCTGGAAGCGCGGGTACCTGCTCCACGGCCCGCCCGGCACCGGCAAGACCAGCCTCGTGGCCGCCATCGCCAACCTCCTCGAGTTCGACGTCTACGACCTGGAGCTCACCACGGTGCCCACCAACTCCCACCTCCGCCGCCTGCTCGTCTCCACCACGCCCAAGTCCGTCGTCGTCGTGGAGGACATCGACTGCTCCCTCGACCTCTCCGACCGCAAGAAGAACTCCGGCGGCGCCGACGAGGACAACGCGCAGCTGGCGATGCTCTCCCCGGCCGCGGCCGCGGCCATGGCAGCGATCGGGCGCGAGTCCATCAGCCTCTCCGGCGTCCTCAACTTCGTGGACGGGCTCTGGTCGTCGTGCGTCGGCGAGCGCCTGATGATCTTCACCACCAACCACCCGGAGCGGCTGGACCCGGCGCTGCTCCGCCCGGGCCGCATGGACCGCAAGATCGAGCTCGGCTACTGCACGCCCGCCGCGCTCCGCGTGCTCGCCAAGAACTACCTCGGCGTCGGCGAGGACCCCGAGGACGAGCCCGACGCGGTGGTGGACGGCCTCATGGCCGAGGCCGAGGGCCTGCTCGCCGCTGACGTGCGCATCACGCCCGCCGACATCGGCGAGGTGTTCATGGGCTGCGATGGCGCGGGCGCCTCCGCCGCGCTGAGGAAGCTCGTCGGCGAGCTGCGCGGCAGGAGAGACGCGCCGGCAGCCGACACGGTGCAGTCCGGTGCACTGACGGAGGAGAAGATGGAGTGAGGCGGATCAGAGACACAGAGATTGACCAGTAGTAGGTGGCTTGTTGCAGCATTGCCCGGAGAATTGCAGATGAAATTAACTCCAATAATTCCTTGATATGAGCACCAGATCGATCGTTGTTTACGTGTTCGTGTCATCGTGTCGCGGGGTTTGCATACAAGTGGCTGCTTGATCATCGAATTCGATAGATCCTATTGTAGTAGTATTTGTTGTATAATATATAAGTAGTATAATAAAGTTAAGCTCAGAAGAAAAAGCAGTGTCATAATGTTTCTTCCGTCTCTTGTAAGCACCACGTTCTTGGATTTTTGTTTGAGCTTTCACATGCTATCATGCGTTGACGTCGGAATTTAGGTCAAGATAAAATACTCCATCCTAAGACGTCACGTAGTGTACGAACGTTTCACATTATGAGACAGAGGGAGGACAAGCAATGGTCGGTACAAAATGTTGATCGCTGATGATGGAGCGAGGCGGATCAGATACTGAGATTGACTAGTACGTACATGGTCTGTTGCAGCATTGCGCGGAGAATTGAGAAATAACTTCAGTATTCATATCTGCAGCATCAGATTCAGATCTACTCTGATCTCGAGAGAAACGAGTGAACATAGATCATTTTTCTCTCGTCCCTGGCGGCTGGAACCCTAGCCGCCGTCAGAAGAGGCCATCTCTGCTGGCGGCTCCCTTCCCCCGGCGACCTCGGTTGTAGTGGTGAGGGGGGTCGCCGGCTCCACACGAGTGAATCATTTTTATTCTCTTGTAGTCTAGGTTTTTGGGCTTTTCAACGTCATGGCTTCAGCGGCAACGATGACGGAGCTGAGTAAAGATTTTTCGGATCCTTCCCTGACGAGACCATTAGTCCTATGGTTGGGGATGGATTTGGAAATCAGTCTGTTCAACCAAGGATAGCGTGGCGGCGACGGCATCCTGGTGGTGGACATGTGTCCTCGGGCTCCGCCGTTGCGACGGCGTTTGCTCCAGCATCGGCGCGGAGCTTGGGAGGTAGTCCAGGAGCGAATGCAGATTGTGGTCTGCATGGACGACATCTGAAAGACGGAACGTGTTCTGGGTTCGTGGTTCGTTGATGGCAAGTATGGTTTCCTCCTTCGGCGTCTTATTCGTGGTGGGGTGCCAGATCTGGAGTTCGATGACGTGTCCGAGATATTGCCCCGGTCTGATTCGTTCAACGGCAATGGCTTCACTTTTGGTGAGCCACCTTGGAGGTCTGCAAAGCTGGATATCAGCGATGGAGGCGCGTCGAGCTCGGGTGAGAAGGTGATCCGTCATTCTTTTCTTCGATGGTTGCTGTGGTGGTGCCGAAGACAGGCGACAGGCGTCGGTGTTAAGTTCAGAAATGTCCTGTTATCTTTTCAGTTTTGTTATATCGGTCCTTACGTGATTTGTACTTTATTCTTTATGCTATGAATAAAACACGTATTATCATAAATAAAAAAACATCAAATTCAGATAAGTCAATATGTTTTGCCAAAAAAAGGATAGATCGATATGTAGAGTGATGTACGTGTTCCGTGTTCGTGTCATCATGTGGCTGCTTGATCATTGAACTATTCTTCCTTTTGTTGCGTAGTGGTACGCCTATGTACCTGCATGATGGATGGATGTTAATATAGTGTATTAACCAGGCATGACATGATGACAATCAGCACTAGTAGAAAGTTTCTTCCGTCCTTTTTAAGAGCACTTCTTATATTCTTGTTTGAGCTTTCGCACATCATTGATGTCAAAATTTAGGTCAGGATAGACGGGCAATGGTCGGTATAAAATGTTGATGGCCGAATTGAAAACGACGGGCAAAGAGTATGCGTCGTACCTTTCCACGCTGTTTTTTTTTTCTAAAGGAAAACCTGGCACTTTATTGCGAGTTTAGCAGAGTTACGTCCGTCAAAAGGTGAAAAACTAGGTGGTTCATCATTCCACCAGTACATCAACTGTGAAATAACGTCAAGTGTTCCACGTTGGTTCTGTTAGATAATAACGAGAAATAAACGAGACAAAGAGACACGGATTTTTACGTGAAAACCCTTGCGGGAGAAAATCACGGACGCACGAAGGCGCAATCACTATGACGGAGGAGTATTACAAGCACGAGACGACAGACCGTCTGAAGTGCGACTACATGGGGTATATAAGAGGGCAATACATGAGAGTCCTTGAAGGACAAGTAAACGAGTTGTACTCGTACGCGTCGGTACCAACGCAAAGGCCCACACCGTTTGTACTACGTCTAGTCCAATACGGTATAATTTGGATCACAATTTAACAATCTCCACCTTGATCCAAATTCCCTCCAGTAGCCGAAGAAAGTAAATAAGTCCATCCAAATCAGCATAAACACCTTGTGCGTCAAAGTCCATAGGACTAGTGAGAAATACCAACTAAGCTTGAGAAAGCTCAAACTTATTGGTCGGAACTGGCTTTGTCATCATGTCAGCAGGATTATCATGAATACTTATCTTGCATACCTTCAAATTACCTTCAGTAACAACATCTCGAATATAATGTAATCTGACATCAATGTGCTTTGTCCTCTCATGATACATTGGATTCTTTGTAAGATATATGGCACTTTGACTGTCAGAAAATATGGTAGGGCAAAATGAATCTCCACAAAGCTCAGTATATAAAACTCTCAACCAGATAGCTTTTTTGCATGCCTCAGAAATAGCCATATACTCGGCATCAGTAGTGGAACAAGCCACAATAGACTGCAAAGTTGCTCTCCAACTCACAGCACAACCACCAATGGTGAAAACATAACCTGTGAGTGATCTTCTCTTATCCAAATCACCAGCAAAATCAGAATCAACAAAACCAACAAGTCCATCTCTAGTTTTCCCAAACTGTAAATAAGCATTAGAAGTACCTCGCAGGTATCTGAAAATCCACTGAACTGCTATCCAATGCTCTTTTCCAGGATTAGCCATGTATCTACTGACAACACTCAATGCATAATATAAATCTGGACGAGAACAAACCATGGCATACATAAGTGAACCAACTGCACTTGAATAGGGAACTCTAGACATGTACTCAATATCTGCATCTGACTTAGGACATAAGGCTGATGATAACTTAAAGTGTGCAGCTAACGGAGTACTTACTGGCTTGGCATTATGCATATTAAAACGACGAAGAACTTTATCAATATATCCCTTCTGACTAAGATACACTTTTCCAGATGGTTTATCTCTGGATATTTCCATGCCAAGAATTTTCTTTGCTGCACCCAAATCCTTCATCTCAAATTCATTACCCAATTGCTTCTTTAGTTCATTAATCTCTGACATACTCTTTGCAGCAATAAGCATATCATCAACATAAAGGAGCAAATAAATAGTTGAAGCTTTGGCAGTTTTCAAATAAACACAACTATCATAATTAGACCTTTTGAAACCTTGAGAGAGTATAAAGGTGTCAAATCTCTTGTACCACTGTCTAGGGGATTGCTTCAATCCATAAGGAGATTTCTTTAACTTACAGACAAACTTTTCTTTTTCAGGAATAACAAAACCTTCAGGTTGTTCCATATAAATATCCTCTTCTAATTCTCCATGTAAAAATGCAGTTTTAACATCCAATTGTTCAAGCTCAAAATCATGCATGGCAACAATACTGAGTAAAGTGCGAATAGAGCTATGCTTCACAACAGGAGAAAAGACTTCGTTATAGTCAATACCTGGAATCTGACTGTAACCTTTAGCAACTAACCTTGCTTTATATCTTGTCTCATCATTAGGAGAAACACCTTCTTTCCTCTTGAAAACCCACTTGCAACGAATAGGTTTCTTCTCTCTAGGTAATCTTACTAAATCCCAAGTGCCATTCTTTTCAAGTGATTCCATCTCATCATGCATAGCGGTCATCCACTTATTACTATCACCAGAAATAATATGTCAGGACCCTGATTCCAAGTCACATCGATCTAGCCGGTAACACCTCATATCACTTTGCGGCCTCACGCACGGTATTCCCACGGTTGTCGCCTTACCATGGCCCGGGACCGTTTGCGTCTTTTGGCTCACGTATATGATAGTGTCGCTAGCATCCATATGAGAGAGAACCCGGGCCGACATGACTAGTCGTGAACCCAAAGTGGCACTAACTTACGGGGACAGGCATACATGAATCAACATCGAGCATGTCGGTCAGCAGCGTGCGAATCCGGGCTGTAGCACTGGGCTAACAGGACTCCGGTGAACCGGGCTGTAGCGGGCTAGGCAGGACTCCGGATGTCACCGCGTGACATTTCCCCGAAGGGACAGATACAGGAACAAAGTGAATCACATGCCGGCCAGTCAAGTGTTCCGGAGCAGTAGTGCTGGGCTAGCAGGACTCCGGTGAACCGGGCTGTAGCGGACTACTATGGCTCATGGAAGCACAAGACTACATTTCCCCATAAGAGAGGCTACCAAGGATAAACAACTAGGTTGTCGGATCCCACACATACCAAGCATTTCAATCATACACACAATATGCTCGATATGTGCAAATACAACATGGCATCACAACAAGACTCTACGACTCAGAGTATTTATTCATTAGGCTCCGAAGAGCCAGATATTACAAACATGGGTCTCATGACCCAACATTCAGAGCATACAAGTCAAAGGACATGCGGAAGCTTAACATGTCTGAGTACAGACATCTACAAAAGAAAAAGGCTGCGAAGCCTGACTATCTACAAGACCCTGCCGAGGGCACAAGATCGTAGCTGAGGTAACAAGCTAAACGTCGAAGTCCACACGGAACTAATAGCGAGACTGACGTCTCTCTGCAAAACATAAAATAGGCAAACGTGAGTACAATTGTACCCAACAAGACTTACATCAGAACTATCTACATATGCATCAGTATCAAAAGGGGGTGGTGGAGTTTAACTGCAGCAAGCCAGCTTTGACTCAGTGGCTAACCTGAACTACGACTGCAAGTAACTCTTTTGAGGTGGCGCACACGAGTCCACATATTCACCATATCAATACACCACTATGGATCCGCTCCCGTCTCCCTACGAGAACGCCATCCATAGCACTCACGCTTATCTTGCGCATTTTAGAGTATCCACTTTCACTTGTCTATGAACTGTTATAGGCAACCCAGAAGTCCTTTACCGCGGACACGGCTATTCGAATAGATCATATTAACCCTGCAGGGGTGTACTTCGTCACACACGCTCTCGCCACTTACCACCATGTACACGTCGTGTACCTCGGCAACCTTCAAGCGGAAGCCTGGCGAGGGAGTCGGCCACGACCTGACTAACCACACAAGTCTGTCGTCCAGGTTTATCGCCTATTCGGGTTCCATCCGCAAGGAGATCCGGCCGGGGTGTCGCTCACGGCCCCAAACGATGTGTACAGGGTTCCAAGCCCACCAAACGGGCGACGCTTGGCATACCCGGCCACGGTGCCTAGTCTGTCCCAAGCCCACCTGTACCGGGTGCCACTTGGTAGACTACTAACACTACCTACAAACACCAGAAACTAGTTGCAACTCCTGGACAGAGATCAAGTTGATTAATAAGTCGAGAGGGGCACTTAAGCATTCCAATGTGTGGTAGTAACTGTTCATTGATCACAAACACAGAACTCAGTTCCTGAGGACGGTTTCAATGAGACAACCCACCATGTACTCCTACATGGCCTCTCACCGCTACCTTTACCAAATCGTATTCACACACTTAGCTCTTAACAGTAAGACATGTTCACCACATTCAATTCATTCCCGATGAATCAGACCTGACATAACTCTAAGCAATAGCAGGCATGACAAACAAGCATGAATGAGTAGGCACATCAGGGCTCAAACAACTCCTACTCATGCTAGTGGGTTTCATCTATTTACTGTGGCAATGACAGGTCATGCAGAGGATAAAGGGGTTCAGCTACCGCAGCAAGTAACAGATGAATCGTTGTTGTCCTAATGCAGTAAAAGAGAGCAGGATCGAGAGAGTGGGATTGTATCGGAATGAACAAGGGGTTTTGCTTGCCTGGCACTTCTGAAGATAGCAAAACTCTTCATCAGTGTCATCGATCAAATCGTCGGAACGTCGTCTACTGAGAGGGGACAAACACCGGCAAACAGAGAAGAAACACGATCAATGCAATGCACAATATGATGCATGATCATGACATGGAAGTATGCTGTGATTTGGGCTAATGCAACTAGCAACAGGTTAAATGAAGTTGGTTTGAATCCAAGATTCAAATTCAAACTCCATATGTGGAAATTCGAATGCCATTTACATGATTTGTCGTAAACAGCAGCCATAAATTGTTCTAACATGCATGAAAATGGTACAGATGGATAGATTGGATTTTTCTGATCGTTTTTCATATATAAATCTTTTCATTCTGAGCTATAGATTATTTTCTATGATTTTTAGAAGTTTATAGGATTTTCTGGAATTTCCTGAATAAGAATAAATCTAGAAAATGGTTTATAGCGTCAGCATTACGTCACAGTGACGTCAGCAGGTCAACTGGGCGGTCCAGGTCAAACTGACCAGTGGGTCCCGTCTGTCAGTAGTTAGTTAAGCTAACTAAGTTTAGTTAGCGTTAAACTAATACTAACCTAGTTTAGTTAGTGGCCTGGGGCCCACACGTCAGTGACCCAGGGGGTCAAACTGGGTCCACCCGGGGTCAACGGTCAGCGGGGTCAAACTCGCTGGCGACTCGACGCCGGCGAGGCCTGAGACGGCGGCGCGGCTCGGAAATCGCCCACGGGTGTCCAAATGGGCGGCGGAGAGGCTCTACGGGTGCAGCGCAACGAGGCGCGTCTAACGGGGCATGCGGGAGCAGCTGGGGTGGACCGAACTCGTCGGAAGCAAGCTCGCGGCGGCGGCCGGAATTCGGGAACATGCAGGCACGAGGCTGCGATGCACTAGGGGGCCAGTTAGCGGCTGCGTTGGCCTCTCCGTTGCTCCAGGAGTACGCCGGAGGCTCAAGCTCAAGCGGAGACGCACGGTGGCTGCTAGAGCAACGTCCATGGCGGACGGCGGCGCTTGGGTACGGCGGCTGGTATAGTTAGAGGACAGAAACGATCTTGGGGAGGAGGGGAGAAAGTGTCGGAGCTCACAACGATCTCAAGGGAGGACTCAGCGGGCTCGGGGAGGCGGAGACGGCGGCGAATCGCCGGTGAGGTTGCCGGCGGCCGAAGGTTGGGGATGAGCTCGGGGAAAACGCTACAGGGCTCCCGCGGTCGAATGGGTTGGTGTAGACGATGCAGAAGGCGATGGCGGTTCCTCTGGACCCATCGGGGAGGCACGGGATGGACAGTGGCCGCGGTAATTTGCGTCGGCGGCGACGAGCTCCGCTCGGGTGTGCTCGGGAGAGGGAGCAGAGGGCGAGGGAGAGAGCAGAGAGTGAGGGAGAGGAGCGAGGGGGTCGAGGGGAGGTGCGTGGCGTTCACAGCCGCGTCGGGGAAGCGGCGGGAAGCAGGAGGTGGCGCGGGCGCGTGCTCGGCGGCGGTGCGCTGTCCCCCTCCTCTGCCTACTGGCAAAGGTAGGTGGTGACTGGCATGGGCCAGGTGGGCCGGCCCAGTCCAGGTAAGTGGCCTGAGGCCTATATCTCTCTCTCTTTTCCATTTCCTGTTTTCTATTTTCTGTAATTGTGTTTGGCTTTATTAAAAATGCCAGAGCATTTCCAAAAATCATGCAACTGACTATGGCCACTGTTTGGAATATTTCCAACAGTAAACATTTCAGTTTGTGATTATTTGGGCATTTAATATATTTTATAGGATTTAAATGCCCAATTGCAAATACTATATGATTTAATTCAGAAATCCAGAATGGCCTAGAAATATGTGCATCATTTTTGTCAGAGGTGCTGGACCAATTCAGAAATGATGAACATTTCTAAAGGGCATTTTGGGATCATTGAAAGATTTAAGTTTGAACCTAGTTGAATTTCATTTGCTGCTAGGGTTTATCATCCCCCATTTCAAGTTTCTGAGAAATTTAAACATGATGCAACATGACTAGCTAACCTAGAGCAAACCAGAACTAGGGATGTGACATAATAGCCTCGGAATATGAAGAAGGCTCAACATTACCTTCAATTTCTTCCGCAACAGATAAAGCAAAAGAAACAATATTGCACTCTTCAATTAACCTGTCAGGTTTATTAGTACCCCGCCTAACTCTGTCACGTGCAAGATTCCAACTGGGCGGAACAATAGGCTGATTTGGAGTGGGAGTGACATTATCATCATTAACGACGGGTTCATCATGTGCATCAACAATTTCATTACTAGATGTATCACCTGAATCAATAACATGCTCCACCTGAACAGTAGGCTCCTGAACAATAGGCTGCTGTTCACTTTCAACGGGAACATTAGTAGATGAAACATCATGTAACATAGCAGATTCATTAAAGATAACATTTCTGCTAATAACAACCTTCTGGGTTTCAGGATTCCACAATTTAAAACCTTTAACACCAGACTTATAACCAAGAAAGATGCACTTAACAGCCCTAGGCTCCAATTTTCCATTATCAACATGAGCATAAGCAGTGCAACCAAAAACTCTCAATTGTGAATAATCAGCAGGTGAACCAGACCATACCTCAATTGGAGTTTTCTTATTAAGAGCAATAGATGGTAAACGGTTAATGAGATAACAAGCAGTGGAAGCAGCCTCAGCCCAAAAACGCCTATGCAAACCTGCATTGGACAACATGCAACGAGCTCTGAAAATAATGGTCCTGTTCATACGCTCAGCAACACCGTTTTGTTGAGGAGTATAAGGAACGGTGTAGTGTCTGACAATGCCTTCAGACTTGCAATAATTCTTAAATTGCTTAGAACAGAATTCCATACCATTATCAGTGCGAAGTATCTTTACCTTCTTTTCAGTTTGTCTCTCAATCATAATCTTCCACTCCTTCAAAGCTGAGAATGCTTCATATTTATGCTTCAAGAAATAAGGCCAAACTTTTCTCGAATAATCATCAATAATAGTCAGCATGTAACTAGCACCACCTAGTGAGTTCTTGTGAGATGGTCCCCATAAATCAGAATGGACATAATCAAGAATACCTTCAGTTGTATGAGTCGAAGTGTTGAACTTCACCCTCTTATGCTTGCCGAAGATACAATGCTCACAAAATTTCAATTTACCAGGTTCATATCCATCAAGAAGACCTCTCTTATTTAACTCTGCCAAACCAAGTTCACTCATATGTCCAAGACGCATATGCCAAAGGTTAGCAGCATCACAATCAGAATTCTTTGAAATAACTGGAGTAGCGTTACCTGAAACAGTAGAACCTCGAAGGTAATAAAGACCATTGGTCAAAGTCAAATCACCTTTCATCACAATAAGGGAACCTTTGGTGACTTTCAAAACACTATCTCCACCTGAATACTTGTATCCCTTTGCATCAAGGGCACTCATAGAAATAAGATTTCTCTTCATCTTCGGAATATACCGAACATCTGTCAAAGTTCTGATTATGCCATCAAACATCTTGATTCGAATAGAACCTATGCCTTCAATCTTGCATGGTGAATTATCAAAACCCAAAACGGAACCAGCAGCAGAAGTGGAATCAAAAGTATTAAACCAATCTCTATGTGGACACATATGAAAAGTGCATGCGGTGTCAAGTACCCACTCATCATTGGTCTCAGCACATCCAGCAATAATGACAAGAGCATCATCGGAACTATCATCACGAGCAACGTTAGCAGAATTTTCACCTTGTTTGTTACCTTTCCTCTTTTCTTTATTCTGCAACTTGAAACACTCTTAGATGTCATGCCCGTCTCTCTTGCAATATCTGCAATATTTCTTGTCTCTGGATTGCGACCGGCCCCTGTGGCCGTTCTTACTTTTGCCTCTGTTTCCATTATTGGAGTTCTTCTCCTTTGTCCTGCCACGAACAGATAATCCCTCGGCTTGGGATGAACTCGAACCATCATGAGGCACCATTAATTTCATCTTCTCCTTAGAGTTCAAAGCTTCATAAACTTCATTAAGTGTGAGAGTATCACGACTGTATAATATGGTGTCTCTAAAATTGGTATAAGAACTTGGCAGCGAACAAAGTAACATTAAAGCAGTATCTTCCTCTTCATACTTAACCTCCATTGCAGCTAGATCAGATATGATCTCTTTAAATTCAGAAATATGATTCAGAACATTACCTCCCTCGGGTAACCTGTGCAGAAATAATTTTTGCTTCAGATGCATCTTGCTGGTGAGATCTTTAGTCATGCAAATCCCTTCCAGCTTTAACCATAGAGCGGCGGCAGTTTTCTCGCTCAAAACTTCCTGCAAAATATTATTATGCAAATGGAGTTGAATTTGTGACAAAGCCTTACAATCAATTCTTTTCTCCTCATCAGTCCAGTCCTGAATTCTGTTCTTCCCAAAACTATCTAGTGCTTCATCATAGTCGGACTGTGCCAACAACGCCCGCATCTTGACTTGCCATAGGGTAAACCTAGTGTCACGGTCCAGCAGCGGAAGATCGTACTTCATGGATGCCATGAGTCGATAAAACTGTGTACACAAAGTAATACAAGCTGGTAGAAAAATTCTTGACGGAATTAATATGCGGACAAAAAAACCCAGAGGAAATAACACCTGGTAGTCGCTGGTGGCCGTAGCAGTTAAATAAAGCGGTAGCAAATCACTAGCAGTAGCCTTCATGTGATGTATACTAGTAGCGAAGAATTACTAGTACTCACAAACCGGTCAGACTTGATGCTTGACGTGATGGGAAGAAGTAGTACTCTCGCATGTACGTGGATATGCAGCAACACGAACGCGTCGACTTGGCCAATGCGTGGATCGCTCCTCCCGATTTGGCTTGACGATTTGTGGCGTTGGCTTGACCACGTGAAGGAGCAGCCTCGGGACTTGAAGCCTAGCACCGATCGATCTCGGACAGCGGATCACAGTGCAATGGAAAAAACCTGTCGGTCTCGCGGCAGCGGAAAATCCGATTGTTATCGGCGACTTGCGGCGGCACAGCCGACGCAACCCTAATCTCCTATCTCAAAATCTCGTATCTGTAACTTGGCTTTGTATACCACTTGTTAGATAATAACGAGAAATAAACAAGACAAGGAGACACAGATTTTTACGTGGAAACCCTTGCGGGAGAAAACCACGGACGCACGAAGGCGCAATCACTATGACGGAGGAGTATTACAAGCACGAGACGACAGACCGTCTGAAGTGCGACTACATGGGGTATATAAGAGGGCAATACATGAGAGTCCTTGAAGGACAAGTAAACGAGTTGTACTCGTACGCGTCGGTACCAACGCAAAGACCCACACCGTTTGTACTACGTCTAGTCCAATACAGTATAATTTGGATCACAATTTAACAGGTTCGTTGCGCCTTTCTTAAATAACGTCACTTCTCAAAGTACGTGGAGAGCAAGTATAATATAATAATTTGATGAAAGCTAAAAAATGCTACATGGAGACCTTTATTTTGAAATTTTTGAAAATCTCATTTTTGAAGTTTCAAAAATTACACCTGTTCATACGAATGTTGCATGTGTCTAAATTCTAAAGATGATATACATATGGTGAGAGCTACACAAAAGAGAGAAACCCGTGATTATGAAATAATGAACAGTACACACTGTTCACTATAAAGAATGCACAAATTTGTTTTCTTGTAGCCCTCACCATAATGCATTTCATTACAGAATTTACACGCATGTAAAACACATCAATGTGAACGTGTATGGTTTTTTTAGATTTTTTGAAACTTAAAAAAATGATTTCCAATTTTTTGAAAAAAGAGCTCCATCGAGCTCGTCCTCCGAAATGTCTTACTCGATGTAAGCGGGCTATAAGTATTTCAATATTATGTTTTTTCTGAGTTGAAAGAGACAGAGAGAAGAAAAGCGAGCTCTAGATTTATAGCCGGTCGTAGCACGGGCTCGAAGAACCATTGTGAGAGTGGAAGGTGGACTATCAACAACAACAACAACAACAACAACAAAGCCTTTAGTCCCAAACAAGTTGGGTTAGGCTAGAGGTGAAACCCATAAGATCTCGCAACCAACTCATGGCTCTCGCACATGGATAGCATGCTTCCACGCACCCCTGTCCATAGCTAGCTCTTTGGTGATACTCCAATCCTTCAGGTCTCTCTTAACGGACTCCTCCCATGTCAAATTCGCTCTACCCCGCCCTCTCTTGACATTCTCCACACGCTTTAGCCGTCCGCTATGCACTGGAGCTTCTGGAGGCCTGCGCTGAATATGCCCAAACCATCTCAGATGATGTTGGACAAGCTTCTCTTCAATTGGTGCTACCCCAACTCTATCTCGTATATCATCATTCCGGACTCAATCCTTCCTCGTGTGCCACACATCCATCTCAACATACATATCTCCGCCACACCTAACTGTTGAACATGTCGCCTTTTAGTCGGCCAACACTCAGCGCCATACAACATTGCGGGTCGAACCGCCGTCCTGTAGAACTTGCCTTTTAGCTTTTGTGGCACTCTCTTGTCACAGAGAATGCCAGAAGCTTGGTGCCACTTCATCCATCCGGCTTTGATTCGATGGTTCACATCTTCATCAATACCCCCATCCTCCTGCAACATTGACCCCAAATACCGAAAGGTGTCCTTCCGAGGTACCACCTGGCCATCAAGGCTAACCTCCTCCTCCTCACACCTAGTAGTACTGAAACCGCACATCATGTACTCGGTTTTAGTTCTACTAAGCCTAAACCCTTTCGATTCCAAGGTTTGTCTCCATAACTCTAACTTCCTATTTACCCCCGTCCGACTATCGTCAACTAGCACCACATCATCCGTAAAGAGCATACACCATGGGATATCTCCTTGTATATCCCTTGTGACCTCATCCATCACCAATGCAAAAAGATAAGGGCTCAAAGTTGACCCCTGATGCAATCCTATCGTAATCGGGAATTCATCGGTGTCGACATCACTTGTTCGAACACTTGTCACAACATTATCGTACATGTCCTTGATGAGGGTAATGTACTTTGCTGGGACTTTGTGTTTCTCCAAGGCCCACCACATGACATTCCGCGGTATCTTATCATATGCCTTCTCCAAGTCAATGAACACCATATGCAAGTCCTTTTTTTGCTCCCTATATCTCTCCATAAGTTGTCGTACCAAGAAAATGGCTTCCATGGTCGACCTCCCAGGCATGAAACCAAACTGATTTTTGGTCACGCTTGTCATTCTTCTTAAGCGGTGCTCAATGACTCTCTCCCATAGCTTCATTGTATGGCTCATCAGCTCAATTCCACGGTAATTAGTACAACTCTGAACATCCCCCTTGTTTTTGAAGATTGGTACTAATATACTCCGTCTCCATTCTTCTGGCATCTTGTTTGCCTGAAAAATGAGGTTGAAAAGCTTGGTTAGCCATACTATCGCTATGTCCCCGAGACCTTTCCACACCTCAATGGGGATACAATCAGGGCCCATCGCCTTGCCTCCTTTCATCCTTTTTAAAGCCTCCTTCACCTCCGACTCCTGGATTCGCCGCACAAAACATGCTGGTCTCATCAAAGGAGTCGTCCAGTTCAATGGTAGAACTCTCATTCTCCTCATTGAACAGCTTGTCGAAGTACTCCCTCCATCTATGCTTAATCTCCTCGTCCTTCACCAAGAGTTGGCCCGCTCCATCCTTGATGCATTTGACTTGGCCAATATCCCTCGTCTTCCTCTCTCGAATCTTGGCCATCTTATAGATGTCCCTTTCACCTTACTTCGTGCCTAACCGTTGGTAGAGGTCCTCATATGCCCGACCCCTTGCTTCACCAACAGCTCGCTTTGCGGCGTTCTTCGCTATCTTGTACTTCTCTATGTTGTCTGCACTCCTATCCAGGTATAGGCGTCTGAAGCAATCTTTCTTCTCTTTAATCGCCTTCTGGACATCATCATTCCACCACTAGGTATCCTTATCTTCGCTTCCCCTTCCCTTGGACACTCCAAACTCCTCCGAGGCCACCTTACAAAAGCAAGTTGCCATCTTCATCCACACATTGTCCGCATCCCCTCCTTCCTCCCAAGGGCCCTCCTTAATGAACCTCTCCTTGAACACCTGAGCTACCTCTCCCTTGAGCTTCCACCACTTCGTTCTAGCGACTTTGGCACGCTTATCCCGCTGGACACGAATCCGAAAGCGGAAGTCAGCAACCACCAGCTTATGCTGGGGTACAACACTTTCTCCAGGTATCACCTTACAGTCTAGGCACGCACGCCTATCTTCTCTTATCGAGAGGATGAAATTAATCTGGCTAGAGTGTTGGCCACTACTAAAAGTCACCAGATGTGATTATCTCTTTCTAAAGAGGGTGTTAGCTACAATCATGTTGTAGGCTAGAGCAAAGCTTAAGACATCCTCACCTTCTTGATTCCTGATGCCATAGCCAAAGCCCCCATGCGCCCCTTCAAAACATGTGTTAGATGTACCCACGTGGCCATTGAGGTCTCCTCCTATGAAGAGCTTCTCACCAATCGGTACACTCCTAACCATGTCTTCTAGGCCTTCCCAGAACTCCCTCTTGGTGTTCTCATTGTGGCCTACTTGCGGGGCATACGCGCTGATAACATTCAGAACTAAGTCCTCAACTACCAGCTTGACCAAGATAATCCGGTCCCCACGTCTCTTGACGTCTACCACTCCATACTTGAGGCTCTTGTTGATCAAGATGCCTACGCCATTTCTGTTTGCAGCCGTCCCCGTGTACCACAGCTTGAAGCCGGTATCCTCCACCTCCTTCGCCTTCTGTCGTCTCCATTTGGTTTCTTGGACGCAAAGGATATCAACACCTCTCCTCACCGCTTCATCAACTAGCTCCCGAAGCTTCCCTGTCAGAGACCCTATATTCCAGCTACCTAAGCGAATCCTCCTAGGATCGGCTAGCTTCCTTACCCTTCGCACGAGTTAAATGCGAAGACCCTTGCTCAATTTCCACTACATCCGGGCGCCGATGTAGCGCGCCACTAAGGATGCGACGACCCGATCCTCGCTCACTTGCCACCGTATCCGGATCAAGATACGGCGCGCCACTTGGGGGGTGACGGCCCGGCCCTTGCCCATTTTCCACCACACCCGGGTTCTGATATGGCGCGTCGCTGAGAGGGTTACGCCCCAACGAAAATCTTTTGGGTTTCATCTCCATAAGAGTGGCTGAGTTTTTACGTTGGCTCGCCAAGCCTATCACAACCCTCCTCCTTTACCCGAGCTTGGGACCGGCTATGTTAAGACAACATAGGCGGAGTTGGAAGGTGGACTATGTTAAAAATATATAACTAATTACTATACATATTGGCTATTACATTGACTATAGACAACATACTATAGTCAGTAGCTGGCTATATTATTAACCATGCTCAAGCTATCTAGGGACTCTATAAAACTTGGGAATGTGAAATTTCAAGGGGAATGCTAGGCATCAGTTGGATGGAGGGTGTGCCTAGTCGGTGTCTCCATCATCGTCCAATCAAACTTAAACATGTTGCTTCTAGTGTATGCTCATTGTAGCAGAGATAGTAATAATTATGCGTAACTTTCTTTATTATTACATCCTCAAAGCCTTTTTCCGCGTGGTATGTCAAGGCAGGAATTTTTTGGATATGCAACAAAAAACAATTAATCAGAGGAAAAAATAGTTTGTTCCATAAAAATGTGTTCTCATAAGAGAATCTCGATGAACATACCGAGCACTGACAAACATAGGTGGTGGTATTAATTTTCTACACGAGAGTTTCGTGAAGTAGAAGCATAATCGAGGTGAGCCCTTGCATAATCCCATGGAGAACCACTATCATGACCAAATTTGGCAGATTTTTAGGCGAACTTACTCAAGAGATACTGGAGATTGGCCTCCAAGCCGTAAATCCTATCATCATAGCCGGGGTGATCTTTTAGCCATTTATATTCTTTAAGCGGTGAAGCATACCACAAGAGTCCTTAACTCTTATACTGAATGAAGGATCAAATTGAGTTGAATAGGCGGCTGCATATTTTTACACTTTCTTGGTTCTTAGGGATTGTAGAATTATAAGTTCCCTAAACACAACTAAGTCAATCGACCTATATGGTAACAAGGCTAGCAACAATATACACAAGGCAACAAGCTAGCACAAACTGGAATAGAAACAAACACAAAGTCGGATATGAAAATTATCACAAAGTTCACAGTCTTGAGAGAGGTGCTACTCTTCATTGGTGATGCAGAGGCTAACTATTACCCTCAATGGCAACAATGCCCCGCCATTCTCCTCCTTCAGTGTCGGCCAAAAATGCCCCAACTAGATCATCATTGATAGACCTTGCCGCGGCCCTCAAACCTTCACAAAATCACAAATCCATAGTTGTGAGGATTCTGAGCGACATCAACTAGCTAGGAATTATTAGAATCCCAAGAGTAGCAAACAACATGATGATGTGTGCACTAACTTTACTCTCTTACCACACCTCTTGCATGTGATGTGTGCATTGTCTCGTTGATATATTTTGATCGCATGTGAAGCCTTTTGTGCAATGATTCATTTAGTTGATATATTCACTCATCGCATTGCATATTTCTATTGATCTAGGGGGCCCCTCTAGTTGTGTGCATGTTGCATAATCACGCAAACATTTGTTGTACATGAACACACCTATGGGGAGAACTCTATGTCAATACCTTTGCTTGGTAATTCTCCTTCTTTATTTTCTTTGCCATGCTCTAACTATGTTGTCATCAATAAACTATTGGGGGTGAAAGTGCATTTACTTTAAATGGTATTTTGGTGTGATGACAATGTAGTTAGTGGAGCTAATGACTGCTGTTAAGGTTTATCTTAGGTCGTTGGTTCCTCGAAGAATTATTGAGGAGATGGTTGACCCCCCCCCCCCACACACACACTTAATAATATAAAAGGAAATAATTTTCCGACGACTTGAAGCTTCTATTTCATTATATTTGAGTCATAGGGCAACCACACTATCAAGAGGGGGTAAGGTGGTTGAAGGACGGTGTGGGACCACTTCAAAACATAAACACCGACTATCCTATACTTGCCACCAAAGAGATGCTCACTTCTTATCCATCATCTCACTATGCCCTTGGGGAAAAGCCCAAAGTCTCTGATCCTTGGGCACATGAGCTAGTGCCCTAGCTTTTGGACACCCCATGCGCATGGGGTCTTGGACCTGTATGCGCATGGGGTAGTGCTCTACTCTCAGGACACCCGTGCACACAGGTTCACTACTGGAATAGGAGAATTTGCCGTCATCCTGTTCTTTGTCGTCGGCTAGCGGACGACAAAGATGATCTTTGCCGTCAGCTTATGAAAACCAGACGGCAAAGAAGGGGCTGATGGCAAAGATACTATTTGCCATCAGCCTGTTTTTGCCGTCAGCTAGCTGCCGGCAAAGCTAGCAAAGAAGTTGGTGGGTCTAGTGGAGGCCAGCTATCATGACGGCTCGTACCCTCCCCCACCTCTTTGCCGTCAGCTAGCAGACGGGAAACAAGAATCTACCTAACGGCCCTATAACACCCTCACCCACCCCCTCCTCTCTTATCTCTCTGTCTTCCAACCCCCTCCTCTCTCTCTTCTCTCTCTGTCTCCCATCCCCCTTCTCTTTCTCCCCCCGACCGCACCCCGTCGCCGCCCCGACCCCATGCCGCCACTGACGCCCCGCTGCTAAGGCCCCACGCCCCTCCGCCCCTCCGCCCCCCGACCCCACACCGCCCCGGCCCGCCGCCCGCCGCCACCGATGCCCAGCCGCTAAGGCCCCCGGCCCCACGCCCCCTCCGCCCCCCCGGTGCCCCGCCGCTCCTACACGCCACCGGCCTCCTCCACTTTTCCGGTATTAGTTGTTGTTAGTAAAATTTTAAACAAACATATATTTTCTCATTGAATTTTCATTCAATATATATAGATATATTTTACATAGTCCAACATAATTTAAACAAAATTAAAACTTATAACGACATTAATCGTCATCGCTAGCCGCTAGCAGGTCGATCACGACGGCGCCTTCGCCGTCACCGCCGCCGCCATCCCAGTCGACAGGGCCGTCGTCCATGGCGGCGACGTCATCCCAGTCGACGGGGCCGTCGTCCTCCTGCTGCTCCATCACCACCGGCGCCGCCTCCTCGTCCTCCGGCGGCGGTGCCTCCTCGTGCTCCGCCGGCGCCATCGCGGCCTCCTCTGCCGCCATGGCCGCGACGGCGTCGATTGCGGCCGCTACCTCGGCGGCCTCCCTCACATTCGTCGCCGCCGCCGCTGCCGTTCCGATGCCCGTAGGGAGACATGCCAACCCGGAGTGTCGTCCGGATCGCCATCCTCGCGGAGGACCACTTGTTCCGGCGGCAGCTCCACGGCGGGGGGAACGGCCGGTACGTGTGCGGGTGTGGCCGCCGGGTGTGCTGGTTGTCGGCAGGCAGCTCCACGACGATGCTCCCGCGGGGCCGGGCCGTGCGCCGGTGCCAGGGCGAGAAGGCGTCCGCTCGCGCCAGTGATGTCGGGGGTGACGCCGGCCGCCGCCAACCGGAAGGCGGCAATCACATCGTCATACACATTGTCGCGCCAGAAGTCGCACCGGCCTTGATTGTTGTGGCGGCCGCTGATGTGGGTTTGGAGCTCCTCCGCCGTCGCGCCGGGGCCGACCGTCGGATAGCCGTCTGTGCTGATCTTCCACTACCTGGGAAGACGGCAGCCCGGCGGCACGAGGAGGCTGTACCAGCACAGCTCTTCCATTTCCGGATTGCCGAGGCTAGACGGTCAGGTGCTTGGGCCGTCGTCATCACCACCGGTGCTGCGCTGGTTTTCTCGTCGGCGGCAAGAGGTCGGGTGTGGGGGGGGTGTCGGTGTCAAAACCGGCGGATCTCGGGTAGGGGGTCCCGAACTGTGCGTCTAAGGTCGATGGTAATAGGAGACGGGGGACACGATGTTTACCCAGGTTCGGGCCCTCTCTATGGAGGTAATACCCTACTTCCTGCTTGATTGATCTTGATGAATATGAGTATTACAAGAGTTGATCTACCATGAGATCGTAATGGCTAATACCCTAGAAGTCTAGCCTATATGATTGTGATTGCCTCTACGGACTAAACCCTCTGGTTTATATAGACACCGGAGGGGACTAGGGTTATACAAAGTCGGTTACAGAGAAATGAATCTTCATATCCGAATGCCAGGCTTGCCATCCACGCCAAGGAGAGTCCCATCCGGACACGGGAGAGAGTCTTCTGTCTTGTATCTTCACGGCCCATCAGTCCGGCCCATGTCACATAGGCCGGACGCCCGAGGACCCCTTAGTCCAGGACTCCCTCAGTAGCCCCTGAACTAGGCTTCAATGACGAGATGTCCGGCGCGCAGATTGTCTTCGACATTGCAAGGCGGGTTCCTCCTCCAATCACTTCAAAGTACCTGACTTAAAGAGCTGTATTCGGCCTTCCATTTAATGTCGCACCCATCGGCTGCTGTGCCTCCACACCTTCTGCTTCCACGTGTCGAGCGAATACAAGAGGTCGGGGTATTTTTTGCACATAACCCCCCGGCCCTGTAAGAACGACCTCTATTTAAAGGGATTGAATCTGAGATCCATTCCACACCTAGCGGAAAATCCTCAGAGTCTCGCCAGGGGCAACCATTCAACATGACTAGCGTCCCCTGTTCTTCCTCCTGCCCTTGCGGCTCCGAAAAAGGCGATTGGGAGAGATGTTCTGTATCCCATGAGTAGTTGGTTAAGCTTCAAACACAGGGATTCCTTCCCCCCGCGGATCTGGTCCCTGTTCGAGCAGGATTGACCTCCTTCACAGGTGAAGTTCTGGTGGAAAATTTCCCCAATCCAACCAGGGGGAACGGGTGTTCTTCGTATCCTACTTGTTGAGAGGCATCGGGTTTCCAATCCACCCTTTCCTCCATGGTCTCCTAGAGTATTACGGCCTCCAACTGCACAACCTCACGCCGGCCTCTATCCTACACATCGCAGGTTTTGTTGCCCTATGCGAGCTTTTCCTTGGCTGCGAAGCCCACTTTGATTTGGGGAGGAAGCTATGCTGCCTCGTCGCTCGCAACCAAGAGGGGTCGATATTCGAAGTGGGCGGCGTCGAAGTATGGCGCATAGCCGAGACCGGATACCTGTCCGGCACGCCAAAGAAGGCACTCGAAGAATGGCCCTCAAAATGGTTCTATATTGAGGACGTCGCTCTCCCCGACCCAGTTCGAATGGGTCTTCCCAAATTTTCAAATGCTCTGTTGAAGAAACGCCACAGCTGGCGCCCTCGGAGCCTCGAAGAGGAGGATAGCGCGGAAGTCCGTCAATTGATGGGCAAGATAAGGACACTTGCCTAGTCCGGATTATCAATAATCAAAGTAATGGCGACTTCCATAGTGCGGGGGGGGGGTCTAGCCACTCCAATACAGAGGGCTTCCCATGTGGCACTATAATGGGGAAGATGATGCCTCACGCTGCGGTCGGAAGGGTCCGGATACCCCTGCCGCTTTGGTCAAAATATTGGCCGAACTATACAAAGGGGAGAAAGAAGAGTTCACTCGTCTTAAACGTCGAGATGGATTTTCCATGTACAGTCCTCCTAGCTGGGTGAGTTCTAATCCCACCACTTTACTCAATCCTTTCCCTGAGTCACTTTTATTGGTTATTAATCCATCTATTTGTAACAGAATGGCGGAAGGTCACCAAGGGGATCCATAGCCCCGCCCCACAGCCAGAGGGTCACAACCGGGATCTTGACCCCGGATTTGAAGAGGATCCAGACGTATTTGTGGAGCTTGAGGATGGAGTATTCTACCAGACGAGCTATGACGGCACGGAAGTGTCCATCATCGCCAACTACCCCGGCCTCCTCCCTGCCTCGCATGTAAGTAATCAAGAGACACCTTCTTCGAAAGAGCTTCCTCATGACGCCTCACCCACCGCACTATTTCGTGCTCCAAAGGGGAGGTGCCCGACGCCTCAATGTGCACCAGAGGCATCTCCTAGGAGAGTGGCACCCGCACTGAGCAAATCTTCAAAGAGGAAGGCGAACGACAACACGACAGAACCTTCGTCAAAGAGGTATGGTCCCTTACTCATGCCCCCTGGCAGTCACATCAAACTGTGACAATATCCGCTGTGTCTTATCAGGAAAAGCGTTCGCCGGACTATGTTAGGGGATCCTGCCGGCCACACCTCCACAAGTCAGGCTTCTGACCCTACCGTAAAGGCAAGGGCTGATAAGAGAATGACGCCGGATTGTCCTTCGGCAGAGGATTCTGATGATGTATCCGTCACATACTCTGAAGTGGAAATCGCTATGAATCATCGGCGCCAGCGGGCCGCTCTTCGCGACCCCGGCTTTACAAAAGAGGCGTTCAATGCCTTCAGCTCGACTGATGCATACATCCGAGCTGCTCGAGATGGGCTTAGCAGAGCCACAGACCAGCATTTGAAAGATATGCGGGTAAGTACATATACAGATTTCTACAAATCTGATAATTATATACCAGTAGCCCCCGAGACTTGAAGCAGTTGGTACAACTGATTTAAGGATCATTGTATAACCAGGTGCTCACAGAGAAGAACAACCTGTTGTCTCAAGAGCTGGAAAAGTGTCAGACCCAGCTAGCTGCTGCTACCACCGAACTGGAGAAATCCAAGAAGGCCTCGCCTGGTAATGTTCCTCTCCATCGAGAAAACATAATTATATACCAGTAATATTAATAATTTTTGCACTCCTCGTGGCAGGATCGTCAGATCAACTGAAGGAGGCCCTGAAAGTCGCGCAAGCGGGTTAACAAGAGGCCAAAAGGCAACTGGCCGCGGGCGAACGTGTGCTGACACGTGTCAGGGATGAGAAAAATAAGCTGCAGGATTCCAACACCCTGCTGGGCGAAGAACTAAAAGATGTGCGAGCCTAGTTGGCCGATTCCGTGAAGGAGAATAAGAGACTTCGAGGCGGCATATTCAGTATGCTTTGCGAACTTGCCTCCATATAATTCGGCGAGGACAAGAACTGACAGATTTATGTCTGTAGGTATGCTGACTGGCCGTCCCGAAGAGGATATGTCCGGATCTCAAGGCGACCTGCTACAAGAGCTGTCCCAAATGCACGAATGAGCTCGGCAAGCAATGCGGAGTGTTGCCAAGGCTTTATGGCCATCCGCCTCTCCTTCGGGAAGTATGGAGGAGCTCGTGGAGCTATTCAAACAAGCACAGCTGCGTATTCGATTATGGAAGATATCAGCCTGCCGAGAAGGTGCGCGGGAGGCCTGGGCCATGGTGAAGACACGGTACACCAAGCTTGATCCGAATCATATGGCCCAGGTCGGGCCTAAGGGGTCAGATGGAAAAGAAATTCCAGTTAGTTTGGTATATGACCAAGTAAGGGTAGCCGCCAAATATTCCCAAGAGGATTGTAAGCTAGACAGCCTGTTATACGGGATAGAGGAAGAAGTTTTTGAGTCAAAGTGACTATGTACTTCAATTGACATAATTGTCCCTAGCCGGATTGTAAAACGATTGTCATGGCAGACCTTTTTGCTTCGACCTCTGGACCCAAAGGTGCAGAGTGTTTCCGAATACCAAAGTGGCCATATAGACTGGGGTATGCGTGGAAACCAGGCGTAGGGGTCATAGTTGCTTGAACAGACAAGTTGTATCCGGCTAGCTATGTTATATTACATTGTAATTGTAAGAAACATCTTCCAGAGAGAATAGTTCTGTTAAGGGTTCCTTTCCCTGGGTGAACATGCATTAGTGTGCATGCCCGAACTGTGATTGAAAAAATCGCAGTGTATGTGACATCTGGGGGTTCATAGTGTAATGAGTGTAACACGTCTTTAGTCCACCGACCGAATATTCCCTTAAGAACGCTAGCTTTCGGCTTCACCCAGTCTGAGGTACATGTCCGAATGACCCGGCAGTAACAATCGCAGAGGTGCTCCCTTTATGCCCTAGCCGAACAAACGGGAACGTAGGGCATAAGCACAGGAGCCAGGCTACCCAGCTTGGCCAAAAATTAAGTCATAACGATGCATATAATGGCGAATAAAAGGTACATGTGAGGGAAAAGACACATGTGTGGTGTGCTTGATGCTCGAAAAATAATAATAATAAGCTTCTGTACAAGAAGCCCCCAGGTATTATGGCCGTACATATTTAAGGATGTGTACGTCATAGGTGCGTCGTTTAGTTGCACAAGAGCTTAAAGCTAGAAGAAAAGTTAAAGAGAGGAAAAAATAATGGAAACCAAGGGAGAATAAGACGAACAAAGAGTCCGGCTCTAGGCGTAGAATCTTCGGAGTATGGCGGCGTTCCACGGGTTCGGCTCTAAGCGGTTGTCCGATGCATCATGCAGGTGGTACGCTCCTCCAGTGAGAACTTCATCTATGATGAAGGGACCCTTCCACTTGGGCTTGAGTTTGTCCTTTTTCTTCTCTGGTAAGCGTAGGACGAGTTCGCCAATGTTATAAGTCTTGGTCCGCACTTCTTTGCTTTGATATCTGCGAGCCTGCTGTTGATAAAATGCAGAACAGGCTTTTGCGACGTCGCGCTCCTCCTCCAGGGCATCTAAGCCATCCTGCCGATCAAGCTCGGCCTCTCTCTCTTCATACATGCGCACTCGAGGTGAGTCATGAATAATGTCACAGGGCAACACAGCCTCTGTGCTGTACACCATGAAAAAGGGTGTATATCCGGTAGTGTGATTGGGCGTGGTCCGCAGCCCCCAGAGTACGGAGTCGAGCTCCTCAACCCAGTGCTTGTCTGATTCTTTCAAAGACCGCACTAGTCTAGGCTTAATGCCGCTCATAATAAGACCATTAGCTCGTTTGACTTGTCCGTTTGTTTGCGGATGATAGACGAAGGCGTAATCAAGATTATTGCCCATGTTAGCACACCAGGTTTTCACCTCATCAGCTGTAAAATTAGAGCCGTTATCGGTGATGATGCTGTGTGGGACGCCATAACGGTGCACAACACCGGATATGAAGTCTATCACTGGTCCGGCTTCGGCAGTTTTAACTGGTTTGGCCTCTATCCATTTGGTGAAATCATCTACCATGACCAGCAGATATTTTTTCTTATGGCTTCCTCCTTTAAGGGGTCCGACCATATCAAGCCCCCAAATCGCAAAAGGCCAAGTAATGGGGATTGTTTGTAGAGCGGTGGGAGGCATATGGCTTTGGTTGGCGAAAAGCTGGCATCCGACACAACGTTGGACAAGGTCCTGTGCATCTGGTCGGGCCGTCGGCCAATAGAAACTTGTACGGAAGACCTTACTTACAAGGGCCCGAGCCGCGGCGTGGTGACCACCGAGACCGGCGTGAATTTCAGCCAAGAGCTGCCATCCCTCTTCTTCGGAGATACATCTTTGAAGTACTCCGGTAACGATTTTCTTGTAGAGCTCTCCATCATGGACCTTGTAGGCTTTCGAGTGCCGGACAATGTAGCGAGCCTCATTCTGATCCTCAGGGAGCTTTCACCTATTAAGGTAGGCCAAGAAGGGTTCGGTCCATGGGGCAATTACTGCCAAGATAAGATGGGCTGATGGTGTTATTTCGGTGGCTGAGCCCCCGATGATATCAATATTGTGTTCAAAATCTCGGGGTATAATCGGGTCGGGACTAGTGTTGCCGCTCTCCCCTTGCCACACCACGGATGTCTTGAAGAGCCTCTCCAGGAATATGTTAGGCGGGACGGGGTCGCGCTTGGCGTCGATGCGAGCAAGGACATCCGCCGCTTGATTACTTTCTCGAGCCACATGATGAAACTCGAGCCCCTCGAATCGAGCCGATATTTTGAGAACGGCGTTAGAATAGGCCGCCATCTTCGGATCTTTGGCGTCGAAATCTCCATTTATTTGGGATACTACGAGGTTTGAATCCCCGCGCACCTCCAGGCGTTGTATGCCCATGGAGAAAGCCATCCGAAGACCATGCAAAAAGGCCTCGTATTCGGCTGCGTTGTTGGAGTATGTGTATAATATTTGGAGCATGTACTGAACTATGTCTCCAGTGGGGGACGTTAAGACAATGCCCACTCCTAAGCCCGGCAGCATTTTGGAACCATTGAAGTGCATCACCCAGTTGGAATATGTGTCGTACTCTTTAGGGAGTTCGGCCTCTGTCCATTCGGCGACGAAGTCGGCTAGTATTTGTGATTTAATGGCCCGGCGCGGTTTGTATGTTATGTCGAATGGAAGGACCTCAATGGCCCACTTTGTGATCTGGCCCATGACATTGCGGTTGTTTATTATGTCATTGAGTGGTACTCCGGAAGCCACCGTGATTGAGCATTCTTGAAAGTAGTCTCGTAGCTTCCGGGATGCCATGAAGACCGCAGATGCTATCTTTTGGTAATGAGGGTACCGGGATTTGCATGGTGTGAGGACAGTGGATACGTAGTATACCGGTTTCTGAAGTGGGAATTTGTGTCCGTCCTCCTCTCGCTCGACGACGAGCACCGCGCTCACCACCTGGTGTGTTGCTGAGATGTATAATAACATGGGCTCGCCGACGTTCGGCGTGGCCAGGATTGGTTTGCTCGCTAAAAGAGCCTTTATCTCTTCCAGTCCGGCCATTGCCGCGTCCGTCCACTCGAAGTGGTTGGTGCGTCGGAGAAGGCGATAAAGCGGCAATGCTTTTTCTCCTAGTCTGGAGATAAAGCGGCTTAAAGATGCCACACATCCGGCTAGTTTTTGGATCTATTTAAGATCTGTTGGTGTAGCCAATTGTGACAAAGCTCAGATTTTGGCTGGATTTGCCTCTATTCCTCTATTGGAGACAATGAAGTCCAGCAGTTTTCCGGCGGGAACGCTGAAAACGCACTTATCCGGATTGAGCTTGATGTCATATGTACGGACGTTGTCGAATGTGAAACGCAGATCATCTATCAGTGACTCGAAGTGCCTAGTTTTGATGACGACGTCGTCAACATATGCTTCCACTGTCTTGCCGATCTGTTTCTCTGGGCATGTTTGAATCATGCGTTGGTAGGCGGCACCGGCGTTTTTAAGTCCGAAGGGCATAGTGTTGAAGCAGAACGGCCCATATGGAGTAATGAATGCCGTTGCGGCTTGGTCAGACTCCTTCATTTTGATTTGATGGTATCCGGAGTATGCGTCGAGGAAACACAGTGAGTCATGTCCTGCAGTAGCATCAATAACCTGATCGATGCAAGGGAGGGGGAAGGGATCCTTAGGGCAAGCCTTGTTGAGGTCTTTGAAATCGACGCATAGGCGCCAGGATTTATCCTTCTTTGGCACCATCACCAGGTTTGCTAGCCAGTCCGGGAGTTTTATTTCTCTGATGAATCCGGCCTCGATTAACTTGGCTAGATCCCCCCCATAGCTTGTTGTTTGGGTTCGGAAAAGCACCGCAGTGTTTGCTTGACCGGTTTATATCCCTTCAATATGTTGAGGCTATGTTTGGCCAACTCGCGTGGGATTCCTGGCATATCAGAAGGGTGCCAGGCGAATATGTCCCAGTTCTCGCGCAGGAACTCTCGTAGCGCGGCGTCAACAGTTGGGTCTAGCTGTGCCCCGATGGATGTTGTCTTCTTGGGGTCCGTCGGGTGGACTTGAAATTTGACTATTTCGTCTGCTGGTTTAAAGGAGGTGGATTTGGGTCGCTTGTCCAGGATTACGTCATCCTTATCCTCCGTGGAGCGCAACGCGGTTAACTCTTCGGCCGCGAGGGCTTCAGACAGTGCCTCGAGGGCTAGGGATGCGGTTTTGTTTTTGGCGCGGAGTGCTATGCCCAGATCACTGGCAAGAGTGATAATACCATTGGGCCTGGGCATCTTGAGCTTCATGTATCCATAATTAGGTATGGCTTGGAAGCGTGTAAATGCATCTCGCCCCAATAGGGCGTGATATCCACTGTTGAAAGGGGCCACTTGGAAGGTTATCTCTTCGGACCGATAATTCTCCGGCGTGCCGAATACCACGTCGAGCATGATTTTTCCCGCGCATTGCGCCTCCCGACTGGGAATGATTCCTCGGAAGGTCATGCTACTTTGCTCGATGCGGCTCCTGTCTATTTCCATTTTGTTGAGTGTGTCCTCGTAGATGAGGCTTAGTCCACTGCCGCCGTCCATGAGCACTTCGATGAGCGGAAAACCGTCCACAATTGGACTGAGGACCAAGGCGGCTGGTGCCCGGACTATCCAGAATTTTGGTTCGTCACTGGCATTAAAAGTTATCGCCGTGTCGGTCCAGGGGTTTATTGCTGCGATTTGGCAGACTTCGGCGAGATCGCGGAGGGCCCTTTTGCGCCAATTGTCTGAGGCAAAGGTCTCGAAGACCGTCAATACGCTGAGGTCGTCGTCTTCCAGGGGGTGTTGCTCTGAGGTATTTTTGGTGAGGATATCCTCGCCGCTCTTGGCCAATTGCCGGAGTATCCAACATGCTCTAAGGTTGTGGGTTGGTATGGTATCCGGTGTTGTGTGTATTTTGCATGGCCTATCGAGCCATCCCTCCAGAATGGTTCCGTGCCCCGTAATGGGCTTAGATTTCTTTACTATTGGGTCGGGCGCCCCGCGAGGGTGCATCCTTTTCGCCCGGACAAGGGGTTGAGTGGAAACCGTGGTTCCCAGCGAGCTGCCTGAGTTTTCCAGGCGCTTTCCATTGTGCAGTACTTTTGTACTATGGTTGCCAAGTCAGCGAAGTGTAATACGCGACGGTGGTTGGTGGCGTTGAGGATTCCTTCGTCTATGCAATTATTGCAGAATACTGAGATCGCGTCTTTGTCGCGGCAATCTTTAATCTTGTCTTTGTCAAGGAGGAATCTAGCCCGAAAATGATGGACTATTTCCTAAGACTGGTGTCGTATGTACATGAGATCGCGTATATCTGGGTGGGTGGGTGGCTTTAAATCCGAACCCTGACTTGATTTGGGATCCTGAGCTTGAGAAACTTCCGAGCTTAATAGTTCGGGCTCCGGGATATCAACCGATTTTCAAGTCCACCATCCTATTCTAGGTTCGTAGGACAGGGCGTGTCGCTCCCCGGACAGGTATCCGGCTCTTTGAGCTCAGAAATCCGAACATAGTTCATCCTTAATATGGAGGAAGAGTTGTTGTTTCGCTCCTCTACTACCGCTATCTAATGGGTGACTGGCGGAGATTTGATTTCTCTCTGATCGGGTTTAAGCCCAATCCGATCATAGTCTGTAGCGACCCCAAGGCGGCGATGCGATCCGGGAGTTCGTTTAAAGACGACAACTCTGTCGGATCCATCCGTTTGGAATATTTGGAGTCAATACGGAGGCGATTTTCGATGACCCCAGAAGTCATCGTCAGCTTAAAGGCCGAACAGGCGGTCATGGTAAAGCCGCCCAGCCAGAGGGTTTTGCCAGAGGCCAGGGCTCCTCCGGAGGTGATACTGTCCTTGATAACAAGGCGAGCCATCAATCCTGTCTTCGATGTCACAGTGGAATTCTCAATGGAAGCACCAATGTCGGTGTCAAAACCGGCGGATCTCGGGTAGGGGGTCCCAAACTGTGTGTCTAAGGTCGATGGTAACAGGAGATGGGGGACACGATGTTTACCCAGGTTCGGGCCCTCTCTATGGAGGTAATACCCTACTTCCTGCTTGATTGATCTTGATGAATATGAGTATTACAAGTGTTGATCTACCACGAGATCGTAATGGCTAAAACCCTAGAAGTCTAGCCTATATGATTGTGATTGCCTCTACGGACTAAACCCTCCGGTTTATATAGACACTTGAGGGGACTAGGGTTGTACAAAGTCGGTTACAGAGAAAGGAATCTTCATATCTGAATGCCAGGCTTGCCATCCACGCCAAGGAAAGTCCCATCCGGACACGGGAGAGAGTCTTCTGTCTTGTATCTTCACGGCCCATCAGTCCGCCCATGTCACATAGGCCGGACGCCCGAGGACCCCTTAATCCAAAACTCCCTCAGGGGGGTCCTTATAGCCGTCCGAGCGACGGGAGTTGGGTGGCCGGGCCGACAGCCGACATTACTGCTCATTAATGCCGGCGCCTCGGGACGGGACGGGACGATGGGACGGGGCGGTGGGGGGGTGGAAGGCGAGGTGGCCGTCGACGGGACGGGGCGTCAGGGGTGACAAACGACAGACTTTCCCCAGACGACGGGCTTTGACCGGGCAAGGCGCGGCGGTTTGGCCGGACGACGAGGTTGGATGCCACACGTCACGCGGGGTATGTGGGTGACGTGTCGAAGCACGTTTTGCCATCAGCCGGCTGGCGGCAAAAGACTCCCGTTAGCCACCTAACGTGGGGAACGACCTTTTTTTGTCGTCCACCATCTTTGCCGTCTGCCACCGATGGCAAAATGTCTTTGCCGTCCGCTGTGGGAAAGCATAAGGCAAAGAAGCTCTTTGCCAGAGTTTACAGCGCCAGACACATTTGCCGTCAGCGGCTGATGGCAGACCTTTGCCGTTCGCTGACTGGTCCTTTGCTGTCTGCCATGGCAGATGGCAAAATAGCCGATTCCTGTAGTGGTTCTGTCGGCACGCAATGGTCACAGGATGGGATCGACTATATAGAGAGATCTTATTCCACCTCCAACTCTAATCCTTTAAGCCTTGGAGCAACCATCGTTTCCAAACACTCATTTTTCTAATTACTCTCTATCCCTCCACTCAAACTCTTTGATTCTTTGGGGTTGGAAGAGCAAGGCCCGATCTACAACTAGACAAAATCGATTCGTGTTCCCCTCTTGATTTCTTCACCAACAACTTGTTAATATTGGTGCTTCGGCTCCTAGGCGGTTAGGGTTCCTCTGGAAGCTTCCTTGCTTGTGGTGTGCTCCAAAGACGTATGTAAAGGTGTGGTGGTCGCCTTCAAAACCAACCCAAGTGATTCACAACTCATCCATTGTGTGTGAATCGAGGAGAATAGGGAGCCTTGGTCTCTGCATCTCTCCAATGGAGAGCAGCACTTCCCTAAGGAAGTTGAACTTCAGGATAAAATCTGCATCCCTCACTTATTTGTGGTTATTCCTTGCCCAGACTTTATTACTTTGTATGCTTATGGGCTTGCTAATTAGACCGCTTCCTAGCATACATTGCTTTGAGATGGCTTGACATATAGGTTGTGTTCATCTATTTGCATATCTAGATAACATATTTTATTCGCAAATACCTAAAATTGGTAGTTAAGCTTAGAATCTGCAGTAATCTATTCACCTCCTCTAGTCGACTGATTCGTATTTGATCCGAACTACATTCGATGGAGTTCATAGGCTAGTGGGTCTATCCAAATTCATCCAGAATACAATTTGGATTTTGGGTCGCCTGGATGTGTGGTTCAAATCCTACGTACCCAGACTCTCCATGCAAACTAAGAGCATGAAGATAGGTAAAAAGGGGCTTCCAAGAGCTCTCACTTATTATTTTTACCAAACATAGGATGTGGTGTATGGTCTAATAGGATTATTATCTCACCACTCATAATCATCACATTACCTTCTTCACAGTAAAGTGTTTTCTAGATGGAATTATTGCAGGTTTAGTCAAACATCGGGGGACACTCCTGGGTCACCACTGAGTTGATACACTCAGGCGCGCGGCACCTGAAACCTTTTTTTGAAAAGTTCATTCCTACAACCTTCCCTAGATAACTCATGTGTGACATTATTCACTCCTCGTCACACCACACAACTTTTATCTCCTCTAAAGGCTGAAGTAGACCTTTGATTTCTTTGGCAATAGCCCATTGGCAGATACATTCCTTGCCTCATCATTGATATTCAAATCACAAATTGAGAATTAGTTTCCAGCACCAGCATCTAGACACCCATCCTTGTTCTCAACTGGAGAGCCCTCCTGCATGCTAGCAACTCAGCCAACTCGGGTTCGACGTTGGTGGGGGGAAATGGTATGTTCCGAACAAGAAGACAACATGATGGTCCCAAAGAACTGCACCCCCGCCACTGAAATAGAAAGCCTTTGATATTGCCCCGTCTGTGTTAGCCTTCACCCAACCCCCCTTCGGGAACACCACCAGATTTTTTTCGGAGTGGTCCTCGCACTACCGATGTCATCATGCATAGAGTTCTGATGACCCACAAGTATAGGGGATCTATCGTGGTCCTTTCGATAAGTAAGAGTGTCGAACCCAACGAGGAGCAGAAGGAAATGACAAGCAGTTTTCAGCAAGGTATTCTCTGCAAGCACTGAAATTATCGGTAACAGATAGTTGTATGATGAGATAATTCGTAACGGGTAACAAGTAAAAAAAAGTAAAGAAGGTGCAGCAAGGTGGCTCAATCCTTTTTGTAGCAAAGGACAAGCCTGGACGAACTCTTGTATGAAGCAAAGCGCTCCCGAGGAAACATGGGAATTGTTGTCAAGTTAGTTTTCATCATGCTCATATGATTCACGTTCATTACTTTGATAATTTGATATGTGGGTGGACCGGTGCTTGGGTGCTGCCCTTCCTTGGACAAGCCTCCCACTTATGATTAACCCCTCTCGCAAGCATCGCAACTACGATAGAAGAATTAAGATAAATCTAACCATAGCATGAAACATGTGGATCCAAATCAGCCCCTTACGAAGTAACGCATAAACTAGGGTTTAAGCTTCTGTCACTCTAGCAACCCATCATCTACTCATAACTTCCCAATGCCTTCCCCTAGGCCCAAACAATGGTGAAGTGTCATGTAGTCGACGTTCACATAACACCACTAGAGGAAAGACAACATACATCTCATCAAAATATCAAACGAATACCAAATTCACATGATTACTTATAACAAGACTTCTCCCATGTCCTCAGGAACAAACGTAACTACTCACAAAGCATATTCATGTTCATAATCAGAGGGGTAATAAATATCAGTAAGGATCTGAACATGTGATCTTCCACTGAATAAACCAACTAGCATCAACTACAAGGAGTAATCAACACTACCAGCAACCCACAGGTACCAATATGAGGTTTTGAGACAAAGACCAGATACAAGAGATGAACTAGGGTTTGGAGAGGAGATGGTGCTGGTGAAGATGTTGATGGAGATTGACCCCCTTTCGATGAGAGGATTGTTGTTGATGAAGATGGCTTCGATTTCCCCCTCCCGGAGGGAAGTTTCCCCTAGAGAATAGCTCCGCTAGAGCCCTACATTGCTTCTGCCCAGGTTCCGCCTCGAGACGGCGGCGCTTCATCCTGAAAGCTTCCTTATGATTTTTTCCAGCTCAAAAGCCACCATATAGCAAAAGATGGGCACCGAAGACCTGCCAGGGGCCCACAAGCCCTAGGGGCATGCGTAGGGCATAGGGCGCGCCCCCAGGCTTGTGGCCACCTGGTGGGTCCCCTCTGGTATTTTCTTCGCCCAATATTTATATTCCAAAACAATTCTCCATCAATTTTCAAGACTTTTGGTGTTGTGTAGAATAGGTCTCTCAGATTTGCTCCTTCCCGGTCCAGAATTCTAGCTGCCGGCATTCTCCCTCTTTGTGTAAACCTTGTAAAATAAGAGAGAAAGGGCATAAGTATTGTACCATAATGTCTAATAACAGCCCATAAATGCAATAAATATCAATATAAAAGCATGATGCAAAATGGACGTATCAACTCCCCCAAGCTTAGACCTCGCTTGTCCTCAAGCGGAAACCGGAATCGATAATCATGTCCACATGTTTAGAGATAGAGGTGTCAATAAAATTAAATACGGACATGAAGGCATCATGATCATCTTTAGAACAACAACATATATTGTCATATAATTTCTTATGCTAAAGTAACAATTCGTTCACAAGGTAAAGTATGAAACAAGAACTTCATTGAAAACCAACAAACCATGATCTAGGTCATTCAAACAACTGCAATTTATCATAACATCGGAAAGAGTCAATGTAAGAGCTTTTCAGCAAGCTCACATACTCAACTATCCTTTAGTCTTTCATAATTTCTAACACTCACGCGATACTTATGAGATCAAAGTTTCAATCGGACACAGAGAAAGATATGGGTTTATAACTTCGCCTCCCAACCTTTTACCTCAAGGGTAATGTCAACAATAATATTTTATGAATATCTACATCTGAGTGGATATATATAACTGGATCTTCCCCAACATATAGTGCTTGCCAAAAAGAAAACGTGTAAAAAGAATAGGTGATGATCACCATGACTCTTGCATAAAGGTAGAAGGTAAATAAAAGATAGGCCCTTCGCAGAGGGAAGCAGAGGTTTTCATGCGCTTTTCTCGTTGGACGCACAAAATCTTAATGCGAAAGAACGTCACTTTATATTGCCGCTTGTGATAAAGAACTTTATTATGCAGTCTGTCGCTTTTATTTCTTCCATACCACAAGTTCGTATAAAGCTTATTTTACTCACACTAAAAGATCATACATATTTAGAGAGCAATTTTTATTGCTTGCACCGATGACAGCTTACTTGAAGGATCTTACTCAATCCATAGGTAGGTATGGTGGACTCTCATGGCAAAACTGGGTTTAGGGATTTTGGAGGCAAAAGTAGTATCTCTACTTGGTGCAAAATATTTGGCTAGCATAGGATGAGAAGCAAGCTCAACATGTTGGAGGATCCATGGCAATATAACTTCTATTCAGAGATAAAGAAACATAACCCATTATGTTGTCTTTCTTGTCCAACATCAACCTTTTAGCATATAACATTTTAATGAGTGTGCTCACAATCATAAAATATGTCCAAGATAGTGTATTTATATGTGAGACCTCTCTTTCTTTATTACTTTCTATTAATTGTAACAGTGACCAAAACTATGTTTTTCAACTCCCAACAAATTTCATGCTACATACTTCTTATATGTGAAGTCGTCACTTCCCATAAGATCATTATACAATCTTTTTATTTCTTTTATTCTTTATTTCTTTTTCTAAAGATCATAGCAAGAAAGAAAATCCCTCAACTCAAAACTAATCTTTATTAGATAACTCTCGGACTCGATTACATAGAGGGAACACAAAGCAAAACTCAAAGCTTGATCATACTAAAACTTTATTCTACTAAACCGAGATATAACCAAAAGGATCGAACTAAGAAAAACGATAAAGGTAAAGATGTGATGGTGATACGACACCGAGGCACCTTCCCCAAGTTTGGCAGTTTCCAAGGGGAGTGCCCATACCCGTGTACTTAGGTCTCTTTCTTCGGAGGTGGTGATGATGGAGTTGATGCATTCTTCTTCTCCAGCTTGCAATGTGAGGCTAAAATTTTCCTCCCTTAGATCCTCATTCTCGAGCTCGAGTCTCATTATCTTTTTGCATAATGCCACCTTGCTGTCCTGCAAAAAACGTGGTGGGATAGATTGGACCTTAGGGATTGACTTCTTGAATTTCACATGCATATCGCCAGGTTGAGGTAGTGGATCTTCATCTTTGTCAGAACTATCGCCCCTTGTTCTCTCCATGCCGGAGTCTTCCTCCTCCATCATAGTCCAGCCATAGTCACTACAAAAAAAGACACATCCGTGACATTTTGGGCCGAACGGAATTTTTTTCTATCATACTTATGACACTTCTATGACAATAATTGTGACAAAACACGGTATCATCATAGATGTGGTGGGGTCCTACTTCTATGACAAAAAATCATGACAGAAAATGGGCCTTTCGTCATGGGCGGGCGGGAGACGCAGCTGCATGACATTCTTTGGGCCGTCCATGATGAAAAAAACCATGGTAGAAGCTAGGGAGAGGAAAATATCGGGGTGTTCCCGGTTACGGTGGGTGGTCGGGGCCGAGCGATGCGCATTTCTCTCGTACACGCACGCGCGTGGGTGTGAGGCGTTGGGCTCTAACTGAACCCGAGCGAGGCATTGGGCTCTAACTGAACCCGAGCGATTGCACTGCAGGCTACACGTTGCTGAACCCGAGCGATCGATCGATGGCTGTTAACTGAACCCGATCGAGCGATTCGTTCCTTACTGCTGCTAACTGAAGCCGATCGATGCTGCCTCTGGATGAACAGTGAGCGTTGCTGGGGGGTTTGGATGAACAGTTCCCGGTGGGGGTGGATGAACAGGACCCCGTGGTGTTGCCTCTGGATGAACAGTGAGCGTTGCTCGGGGGTTTGGATGAACAGTTCCCGGTGGGGGTGGATGAACATGACCCCGTGGTGTTGCCACTGGATGAACAGGACCCCGATTGATCGAGCCGGTTGGGGCTAGATGAACAGGACCCCGTGGAGGGCTGGATGAACAGGACCACGCCGTGGAGGGCTGGATGAACAATAGACGGTGGAGGGCTGGATGAACAGTAGCCCATGGAGGGGTGGTTGAACAGGAGCCCGTGGAGAGGGCAGGTTGAACAGTAGCCGGTGGAGTAGCGCGCGGTGGAGGCTGGATGAACAGGAGCCCGTGGATGAACAGTCGCAGGTGGAGGCTGGAGGAGGTCGACGGTGGATGAACAGTAGCCCGTGGAGGCTGGAGGGGGTCGACGGTGGAGATGAACAGTATCCCGTGGAGTCCCGTTTTGCGGTACGCCACACCCCTCCCGATGAACAGGACCCCCGTTTTGACCGTAGCGCTCCAACACAAGTCTGTTTCCTCCATTTTGCGGTACGCCACACCCCTCCCGATCAACAGGACTCCTGTTTCGACCGTAGGAGGTCCGTTTCCTCCGTTTTGCGGTACGCCAGACTCTTCCCGATGAACATGATCCCGTTTTGAACGTGGCCGGTCGAACACAAGGCCGTTTCCTTCGTTCTACGATACGCCATGCCTCATTTCCATCGGCTGTTCCGTCCAAGCCCTCCCAATGAACACGACGATGCATTCCGTTCCGACCCAGCCAGTTGGCTCCCCATGAACACGAGGACGACGCTGTTTCTCCGTTCCGACCCAGCCATGTACACGAGCCCTGGACGTACGTATGCGCGAGTAGGCGTTTGAGACCCTGCCCATATGTATGTACGTGGCCGTATTTTCTTTCATGCACACTGGCCGCTGTACGTACGTGTACATGCTACGTGCACACTTCTACTACGACACGTGCGCGCCTCTACATCGACCAGTATGTACGTACACGTTCGCGACTAGAATGACAACGCTACGTACGCTTCGACCAGGTGGGTCCCGACTGTCAGGCACTTCCTTGCGTGCGAAGATGTAGCTGGTGGGTCCCAACAGTCAGGGGGGCGAATCATTTTTTTGCCCGGACGCAATTCCTTGCGTGCGAAGATGTAGCTGGTGGGTCCCAGCAGTCAGGGGGGAAACATTTTTTTCACGAAATACGGTGGCCCGTCCGATGGGTCCCCGCTGTCAGGTGCAGGAATAATTATTTTGCGTGTAATAAGGAGGCACTTCCTTGCAGCTGCCGTGGACCCAGCTGTCAGCCTCTCCACGTACAGTACTCTTCTGATGGAAGTCGGTCGTTGACCACATTGACCACACCGCGCCGAGAGCACCAAGGCGGTGGACAACAGCGAGGCCTAAGAAGGGGACGACGCGGAGCCAAGGAAGACGCGGCAGTGGATGCCCACGCGTAGAGGAGTATGAGGGTTCACTGGTTCGCTGCGGTGTGAGGCTGCCCTCGCCGCAGAATAACAGAGGGTGTGGGTGAGTAGAGGGATGGCCTGGCCAGTGGTGGGAGTAGTAGGGGGCGGTGAGGCCTCCGCCGCATCGCAGCCGGCCACGGGAGGCAGGAGCACGAGGCACGACCGGCGCTGGTTTGGGCGGCTGGAGCAAGAAGACCAGAGGTTGAAGAAGCACTACGGCCGTTGGATGGACATCGTACGGTCACTGGAGCTAGAATCGTGCATATTGACTAAGTTGACAAAGCCCTCCGTCCCCGTCAACTTAGTAGGCCCACAAGTCAGCCTGCCACTATACTGGGTCCCAGCTAGCAGGGGGAGTATTCATTTTTTTGCGCGTAATAAGGAGGCACTTCCTTGCGTGCACAGATATAGCTGGTGGGTCCGAGCTGTCAGCGGCGGTAGCGTTTTTTCGTGAAATACAGAGGCCCTTCCGGTGGGTCCCAGATGTCAGGTGGAGGATGTTGGGGAACGTAGTAATTTCAAAAAAATTCCTACGCACACGCAAGATCATGGTGATGCATAGCAACGAGAGGGGAGAGTGTGTCCACGTACCCTCGTAGACCGAAAGCGGAAGCGTTATGACAATGCGGTTGATGTAGTCGTACGTCTTAACGATCCGACCGATCCAAGTACCGAACGCACGGCACCTCCGAGTTCAGCACACGTTCAGCTCGATGACATCCCACGAACTCTGATCCAGCAGAGCTTCGAGGGAGATTTCCGTCAGCACGACGGCGTGGTGACGGTGATGATGATGCTACCAACGCAGGGCTTCGCCTAAGCACCGCTACGATATTATCGAGGTAGAATATGGTGGAGGGGGGCACCGCACACGGCTAAGAGATCAAGAGATCAATTGTTGTGTCTATGGGGTGCCCCCTGGCCACGTATATAAAGGAGTGGAGGAGGGGGAGAGGGCCGGCCCCTATGGCGCGCCCTAGAGGAGTCTTACTCCCACCGGGAGTAGGATTCCCCCCTTCCAAGTAGTAGGAGTAGGAGTCAAGGAAAGGGAAGAGAGAAGAGAAGGAAGTGTTAGAGTTATAATATAAGTCATGTATACCCCTTTGTATTTATCCCGTAGTATAAGGGGTTTTCTGCATATGTACCACACCTGTACATGTATATATATCGGCCTATGGCCTCATGGGAATACAAGTTGCTTATTCCTAACATGGTATTAGAGCCTTAGGTTTCTTTGCGCAACTCGTGCTCCGATCCTCTCTCGCCGCCGCCGCGTCTTCTTTTTGCCGTCTCCCGTCCGGACGCAGCTCCCGCCAGGCGACCTTCTGCTCCCGCCAGCGTCGCTCCTGCCAGGCCGCCGCTCCCGCCCGGAGGCTCCCGCCAGGCCGCCGCTCCCGCCCGGAGGTTCCCGCCGGGCCGTCTCCCGCCAGGCCGCCGCTCCCGCCCGGAGGTTCCCGCCAGGCCGTCTCCCGCTAGGCGCCGCTCCTGCCGCCCGCTGGGTGCCGCCGATCCCGCCTGGCGCTGCTTCTCCCGCTCGATCTCCAGGCGCCCGCTGGTCCTGCTCGGCGCCGAACTCCCGCTCGCCGTGCTCCCGCCTCGCTCAGCCTGCTCCCGCCCCGCCGCTCTCCAGGGGCCCAGCCCGTCCCGCTTGGCGCAGCTCCCAGCTGCCCCTGATCGACGCAGCCAGCCGCTGGTTTCGTCCGGTTTCGATCTTTGCAAAAAAAAAATGTCTGCTGCATCGGGCTTTGTCGCTGTTCCTCGCTGTCCGATGATCTTCGATGGTACCAACTACACCGAGTTCGCAGGCTTCATGCGCATTCACATGCGTGGCATCCGTCTCTGGGGTGTTCTTTCTGGCGAGGTCTGCTGTCCGCCACGTCCGGTTCCTCCGGTGGCCCCTACTCCGCCGACTCCACTGGTTCTTCCTCCGGATGCTAATCAGGCCGCCAAGGATGCGGCTAACGTTGCTAATGAGGCTGCTGATCGTGCCTATGATGAGAGGGCTTTGGCTTATGAGGAGGCTCTTCAGACGTATCATGGTGCTTTGTCTGTTTACACCCAGTGGCTTGATGATGATGCTCGTGCTGCAGCTGTTCTCACTGCTAGTGTTCTGCCTCAGTTTGCCTCTGAGTTTCTGGGTTTTCCTACTGTCTTCCAGATGTGGACCTGTCTTCGTCAGCGCTATGAGCCCTCTGGTGATGCCTTATACCTTTCTGTGGTTCGTCAGGAGCATGCTCTTCAGCAGGGTGACTCTACTGTTGATGACTTTTATGCACAGAGTTCTGCTATCTGGCGCCAGCTTGATTATCTCCGCAGTGCTGGTTGTCGTACTTGCCCCTGCTGCCAGGCTGTCCAGGCCGATTTGGAGTTTCATCGCGTCTACGAGTTCTTGTCTCGGCTCCGTAAGGAGTTTGAGCCCCGGCGTGCTCAGTTGCTTGCTCGTGGCCGTATTTCTCTCATGGAGGCGCTTTCAGAGATTCGTGCTGAGGAGACTCGCCTACGTGGTGCTGGTTTGCTGGACGTTCCCTCTGTGCTCGCTACTCGGGTTTCTTCCACTCCACCTGCTGCACCGCCCCATTCTCGCTCGAGTGCTCCGCCGCTCTTGCCCACTCCTTCTGGAGGCTCCGGTCGCCCCCGTTCACATTGTGACTACTGCAAGAATGATGGTCATATTGAGTCCCAGTGCTACACCAAGCGGAAACACCTGCGCAAGGCGCGATCATCAGGGACTGCGTCATCTCCCTCGCCAGCTTCAGCCATTGCTTTGACCGAGCAGGATATTCTGAGACTTAAGCATCTGCTCGCGGCTTCAGGTTCTTCCTCGACGGGTACTGCTGGTTCTGTGACTGATGCTTCCCGCACTGAGCACCCGCCCTCTACACAGTCAGGTACATCCCCATGGGTTCTGGATTCTGGAGCTTCTTTTCATATGTCTTCTCATTCTTCCGCTTTGTCTTCTCTTCGCTCACTGGATTCTCCCGTTCATGTCTTTACTGCTGATGGTACTCCACTTTCTGTTGCCAGTAGAGGCCATCTTTCTACTCCTTCTTATTCTGTTCCTGATGTTGCTCATGTTCCTCGACTTACCATGAATCTATTTTCTGCTGGTCAACTTACTGATTCTGGTTGTCGTGTCATCCTTGATGTTGACTCTTGTTCTGTCCAGGATCGTCGCACGCACACTCTGGTTGGGGCTGGCCCTCGCCGCCGTGATTCTCAGGGTCTTTGGGAGTTGGACTGGCTTCATGTTCCTTCCGCTGCCACCACCATCGCCAGTTCCTCCGCTGCTGTCGCTTCTGTTACTGGTTCCTTCAAGCAGTGGCATCATCGACTTGGTCATCTGTGTGGTTCTCGATTATCATCTTTAGTTCGTCGAGGCCTTCTGGGGTCTGTCTCAGGAGATGTCTCTTTAGAGTGTCAGGGTTGTCGTCTTGGCAAGCAGATTCAGCTACCATATTCTCATAGTGCGTCAGTGTCTCAGCGTCCTTTTGATTTAGTCCATTCTGATGTATGGGGTCCGGCTCCTTTCACTTCGAAAGGTGGTCATAAATACTATATTATTTTCATCGATGATTTTTCTCGTTACACATGGCTTTATTTCATGACTTCACGTAGTGAGGTGTTGTCTATTTATAAGCGTTTTGCTGCCATGGTTCATACTCAGTTCTCTTCACCCATTCGTGTTTCTCGTGCTGACTCCGCTGGTGAGTATATCTCTAAGATGTTGCGTGGTGTCCTTGCTGAGCAGGGTACTCTTGCCCAGTTCTCTTGTCCTGGTGCTCATGCTCAGAATGGTGTGTCTGAGCGCAAGCATCATCACCTTCTTGAGACGGCTCGTGCTATGATGATCGCCGCCTCTCTTCCGCCTCATTTTTGGGCCGAGGCTATCTCCACTTCTGTCTATCTCATCAACCTTCAGCCATCTGCTGCTTTGCAGGGTGGTGTTCCTTTTGAGCGTCTGTTTGATCGCTCTTCCGATTATTCGATGCTTCGCTTGTTTGGTTGTGTTTTCTATGTTCTTCTTGCCCCTCGCGAACGCACCAAACTGACCGCTCAGTCTGTTGAGTGTGTCTTCTTAGGCTACAGTGATGAGCATAAGGGCTATCGTTGTTGGGATCCTGTCGGTCGTCGGATGCGTATCTCTCGAGATGTGACTTTCGATGAGTCTCGTCCTTTTTACCCACGCCCATCTTCCTCGGTCTTTTCCGTGGAGGATATCTCTTTTCTCACTTTTCCTGACTCCCCTATCACTCCCGTCGCGCCTGTGTCTATTCGTCCCACTCCCTCTGCTTCTCCACCCCTTGTCGATTCACCGCCACCATCTTCCCCGGTCTCCTCACCTAGCATGTCACCGGATTCTACACCTTCATCTCCGGTGACTTCTTTGTCGCCACCCCCTGATTCTACCTTGGCGATTCCTCCTTCTCTTGTTCCATCTCTTCCTCAGCATTACACTCGTCGTTCACGACCTGTGGATGCTTCCTTGGATGAGTCGTCCTCTTCCTCTCAGCCTACTTATGGCTTGCGTTCTCGTCCTCGTCCGCCTATTGATCGCTTTGGATTTCCCACCGCTGGTGCTGCTGTTCTTGAGCCGACTTCTTACTGTCAGGCTGTTGTTCATCCTGAATGGCAGTTTGCGATGGCAGAGGAGATTGCTGCTCTTGAACGCACTGGTACCTGGGATCTTGTTTCTCTTCCTCCCGGAGTCCGTCCCATCACTTGTAAGTGGGTCTACAAGGTTAAGACTCGCTCCGATGGTTCTCTTGAGCGTCACAAAGCTCGTCTCGTGGCTCGTGGTTTTCAGCAGGAGCATGGTCGTGATTGTGACGAGACTTTTGCTCCTGTGGCCCATATGACCACTATTCGTACACTTCTTGCCGTTGCTTCTGCACGCCACTGGTCTATATCTCAGCTTGATGTTAAGAATGCCTTTCTTAATGGTGAGCTGCGTGAGGAGGTGTACATGCAGCCACCACCTGGGTATTCTGTTCCTGATGGCATGGTGTGTCGTCTTCGTCGCTCTCTCTATGGCCTTAAGCAAGCCCCTCGCGCCTGGTTTGAGCGTTTTGCTTCTGTGGTCACTACTGCTGGTTTTTCAGCCAGTGTTCACGATCCCGCATTGTTTATTCACCTTTCTCATCGTGGCCGGACTCTTCTTCTTCTCTATGTTGATGATATGGTCATCACTGGGGATGATCCCGAGTATATTGCCTTTGTAAAGGCCCGTCTTAGTGAGCAATTTCTTATGTCTGATCTTGGACCTCTTCGCTATTTTCTTGGGATTGAAGTCTCTTCTACCTCTGATGGCTTTTTTATATCCCAGGAAAAGTATATCCAGGATCTTCTTGCTCGTGCTGCTCTTTCTGACGAGCGCACTGTTGAGACTCCTATGGAGCTCAATGTTCACCTTTGTGCTACTGATGGTGATCCTCTCCCTGACCCGACGCGTTATCGTCATCTCGTTGGCAGTCTTGTCTATCTAGCTGTCACTCGTCCGGACATCTCTTATCCGGTTCATATCCTGAGTCAGTTTGTTTCTGCTCCCACATCGGTTCATTATAGTCATCTCCTTCGTGTTCTCCGATATCTTCGGGGTACGATCTCTCATCGTCTCTTCTTTCCTAGCTCCAGTTCTTTACAGCTTCAGGCCTATGCGGATGCTACGTGGGCTAGTGATCCTTCTGATCGCTGTTCGCTTTCTGCTTACTGTGTTTTTCTTGGCGGTTCTCTCATTGCCTGGAAGACGAAGAAACAGATTGCAGTTTCCCGTTCGAGTGCTGAGGCTGAGTTGCGAGCTATGGCTCTTTTGACGGCAGAGGTGACTTGGTTACGGTGGTTACTTCAGGACTTTGGTGTTTCTGTCACTACACCGACTATGCTCTTATCTGACAGTACAGGTGCTATCAGCATTGCGCGCGATCCTGTGAAGCATGAGCTCACCAAGCATATTGGTGTTGATGCTTTCTATGTGCGCGCTGCTGTGCAGGATCAGGTTGTTGCTCTTCAGTATGTGCCTTCCGAGTTACAGTTGGCGGATTTCCTGACAAAGGCCCAGACTAGAGCACAACATGGCTTTTATCTCTCCAAACTCAGTGTTGTTCCTCCACCATGAGTTTGAAGGGGGGTGTTAGAGTTATAATATAAGTCATGTATACCCCTTTGTATTTATCCCGTAGTATAAGGGGTTTCCTGCATATGTACCACACCTGTACATGTATATATATCGGCCTATGGCCTCATGGGAATACAAGTTGCTTATTCCTAACAGGAAGGAGGGAGCGCAGCCCCTCCCCCTAGTCCAATTCGGACTAGGCCTTGCGGGGGGGGGGGGGGGGGGGGGCAGCCTCTCCTCTCTCTTTCCCCTAAAGCCCACTAAGCCCCATATACTCCCCTGCGAATTCCCGTAACTCTCCGGTACTCCAAAAAATATCCGAACACTCGGAACCTTTCCGATGTCCGAATATAGTCGTCCAATATATCGATCTTTACGTCTCGACCATTTTGAGACTCCTCGTCATGTCCCCGATCTCATCCGGGACTCTGAACTACCTTCGGTACATCAAATCACATAAACTCATAATACAAATCGTCACCGAACGTTAAGCGTGCGGACCCTACGGGTTCGAGAAATATGTAGACATGACCGAGACACGTCTCCGGTCAATAACCAATAGCGGAACCTGGATGCTCATATTGGCTCCCACATATTCTACGAAGATCTTTATCGGTCAAACCGCATAACAACATACGTTGTTCCCTTTGTCATCGGTATGTTACTTGCCCGAGATTCGATTGTCGGTATCTCAATACCTAGTTCAATCTCGTTACCGGCAAATCTCTTTACTCGTTCTGTAATACATCATCCCGCAACTAACTCATTAGTTGCAATGCTTGCAAGGCTTAAGTGATGTGCATTACCGAGTGGGCCCAGAGATACCTCTCCGACAATCGGAGTGACAAATCCTAATCTCGAAATACGCCAACCCAACAAGTACCATCGGAGACACCTGAAGAGCACGTTTATAATCACCAAGTTACGTTGTGATGTTTGGTAGCACACAAAGTGTTCCTCCGGTAAACGGGAGTTGTATAATCTCATAGTCATAGGAACATGTATAAGTCATGAAGAAAGCAATAGCAACATACTAAACGATCAAGTGCTAAGCTAACGGAATGGGTCAAGTCAATCACATTATTCTCCTAATGATGTGATCCCGTTAATGAAATGACAACTCTTTGTCTATGCTAGGAAACATAACCATCTTTGATCAACGAGCAAGTCAAGTAGAGGCATACTAGTGATACTCCGTTTGTCTATGTATTCACACATGTATCATGTTTTCGGTTAATACAATTCTAGCATGAATAATAAACATTTATCATGATATAAGGAAATAAATAATAACTTCATTATTGCCTCTAGGGCATATTTCCTTCAGTCTCCCACTTGCACTAGAGTCAATAATCTAGATCACATCGCCATGTGATTTAATATCAATAGTTCACATGACCATGTGATTAACACCCATAGTTCATATCGTCATGTGACCAAACCCAAAGGGTTACTAGAGTCAGCAATCTAGTTCACATCGCCATGTGATTAACACCCAAAGAGTACTAAGGTGTGATCATGTTTTGCTTGTGAGAGAAGTTTAGTCAACGGGTCTGCCAAATTCAGATCCGTATGTATTTTGCAAATTTCTATGTCTACAATGCTCTGCACGGAGCTACTTTAGCTGATTGCTCCCACTTTCAATATGTATCCAGATTGAGACTTAGAGTCATCTGGATCAGTGTCGAAACTTGCATCGACGTAACCCTTTACGACGAACCTTTTGTCACCTCCATAATCGAGAAACATATCCTTATTCTACTAAGGATAATTTTGACCGCTGTTCAGTGATCTACGCCTAGATCACTATTGTACTCCCTTGTCAAACTCAGTGTAGGGTATACAATAGATCTGGTACATAGCATGGCATACTTTATGGAACCTATGGCTGAGGCATTGGGAATGACTTTCATTCTCTTTCTATCTTCTGCCGTGGTCGGGCTTTGAGTCTTACTCAATTTTACACCTTGTAACACAGGCAAGAACTCTTTCTTTGACTGTTCCATTTTGAAATACTTCAAAATCTTGTCAAGGTATGTACTCATTGAAAAGAAAAACTTATCAAGCGTCTTGATCTATCTCTATAGATCTTGATGCTCAATATGTAAGCAGCTTCACCGAGGTCTTTCTTTGAAAAACTCCTTTTAAATACTCCTTTATGCTTTCCAGAAAATTCTACATTATTTTCGATCAACAATATGCCATTCACAAATATTTATCAGAAATGCTGTAGTGCTCCCACTCACTTTCTTGTAAATACAGGCTTCACCGCAAGTCTGTATAAAACTATATGCTTTGATCAACTCATCAAAGCGTATATTCCAACTCCGAGATGCTTGCACCAGTCCATATATGGATCACAGGAGCTTGCACATTTTGTTAGCACCTTTAGGATCGACAAAACCTTCTGGTTGCATCATATACAACTCTTCTTTAAGAAATCCATTAAGGAATGTAGTTTTGACATCCATTTGCCAGATTTCATAAAATGTGGCAATTTGCTAACATGATTCGGACAGACTTAAGCATCGCTACGAGTGAGAAAATCTCATCGTAGTCAACACCTTGAACTTTGTCAAAAACCTTTTTTCCGACAAGTCTAGCTTTGTAGATAGTAACACTACTATCAGCGTCCGTCTTCCTCTTGAAGATCCATTTATTTTCTATGGCTTGCCGATCATCGGGCAAATCCATCAAAGTCCATACTTTGTTCTCATATATGGATCATATCTCAGATTTCATGGCCTCAAACCATTTTGCGGAATCTGGGCTCATCATCGCTTCCTCATAGTTCGCAGGTTCGTCATGGTATAGTAACATGACTTCCAGAACAGGATTACCGTACCATTCTGGTGCGGATCTTACTCTGGTTGACCTACAAGGTTCAGGAACAACTTGATATGAAGTTTCATGATCATCATCATTAACTTCCTCACTAATTGGTGTAGACGTCACAGGAACCGGTTTCTGTGATGAACTATTTTCCAATAAGGGAGCAGGTACTGTTACCTAATCAAGTTCTACTTTCCTCCCACTCACTTCTTTCGAGAGAAACTCCTTCTCTAGAAAGGATCCATTCTTAGCAACGAATGTCTTGCCTTCGGACCTGTGATAGAAGGTGTACCCAACAATTTCCTTTGGGTATCCTATGAAGACACATTTCTCCGATTTGGGTTCGAGCTTATCAGGTTGAAACCTTTTCACATAAGCATTGCAACTCCAAACTTTAAGAAACGTCAACTTTGGTTTCTTGCCAAACCACAGTTCATATAGTGCCGTCTCAACGGATTTAGATGGTGCCCTATTTAATGTGAATGCAGCTGTCTCTAATGCATAACCCCAGAAGGATAGTGGTAAATCGGTAAGAGACATCATAGATTGAACTATATCCAATAAAGTACGGTTATGACGTTCGGACACACCATTATGTTGTGGTGTTCCAGGTGGCATGAGTTTGTGAAACTATTCCACATTGAAGACTGTCGTGGTATTCTCACGGGGGGGGGGTGTAAGTCGACAGATGCCACAAGGGCTTTGTGTGAGGGTAAGACTGCTGCTGATAGGATCGGGAGCGGGTATGCGAGTAGCACGCGCTAGTTTACCCAGGTTCGGGGCTCTCCGGAGAGATAATACCCCTACTCCTGCATGTCTGAGTATATATATCTGGGGTGTACATCGGGCAGTACAAAGTGCTCCTAGAGCTGTATCTGAGGTCAGTGCCATGGGCGTCTGGCATCTGGCCTCGTATATGGCATGCCAGTGGCCGGCTATGCTCATGGCCATGAGCGTAGGAGTGCTCATGCGTGAGTGTGTTGTGTGGATGGATGGATAGCTAGCTAGCTAGCTAGCTTATTTGCTTGTGGGTGTAGGTCAGTCCATCCATGGATGGATGGATGTGTGTCTCCTTTTATAGGAGAGGATAGCTTAGTATGTAAGCTAGCTAGTGGGCATGGGTAAGGCATGGTGCATGTCATGCTTGTCCCCTGGGTCACTTCATAAATAGTGCCAGGGGACAAGTGACACTATACATGATGGCGGGGATGACACGTGAATAGTGCTCGGGTACGACCGTCTCGTCGGTGTCTTGTCGATGCCGGGTCGGACTGCAGTCGGCAGCCGGCTAGTCGATGCAGTCGGTCAGCTGGCAGCCGGCCGGGTGGAGCAGTCGGACTGAGGAGCCGGCAGGAGCGGCCGGGCAGTCGGACTGAGGGGCTTTGCTAGCCCCGATGTCTTGAAATATTGTCTCGCCGTCTTCGGGATACCCGTGTCCACTTACTCCGACAGTAGCCCCCAAGCCTCCGGGCAACTTGGCAAAGTCGGGCGGAGGTTTTTACGCGAGTGTTCATGGAAACGATTATGCAAAAGACAAAGTTAGTCCATGCAGATATATCAAATGATTGCTTTTTAGCACTGCAAGTTTTATGCGGAGGGTGCCGACTCGGTTTCGTCCGAGCCCCCTTCAATCTTTTTCATGTTCCCTCCGCTCTTTGGCTTGTGCTCTCGCTTGCCGGACAGCCGCTCTGCGGTCTGTGGCTGAGAGTGGGCCGCGGAGTGGAGTGTACAATACTCAGACTCTGGGAGCGAATTTAACCGAGTAGATACTCATAAAGAAAACGGTCGGGTCGCCCGAAGCGTTTTTCTTCCCGGACGTTTTTCGCGTGGGTGGCCTTCAGCTTTCACTCTTGCCAGTCGGACAGCCGCTCTGCGGTCTGTGACTAAGAGTGGGCTTTTCATACCGCGCACGCTACTAAGCCGTCTGCGGGAACTAACGTCTCAGGCCAAGCGGCCAGCCCCCGAGCCAACTCTGGCTGGCGCCGGGGCGAACAGTGATGGAACTGTAATGAAATGCGGAGATAGCCCCCGAGCATCGCTCGAGGTTATCCGTGCTCTCGCGGTGAAAAAATCTGAGGGTGAGGAGCTCACATTGGTTTTCGTGTAGCCGAGGCGGAGTTTACCGAAGAGAGCCGGCGCACCCGCTGGGTGTAGCCTTCGAGCCCTGATGTCTCGAAGGAGGGTCCCGGCCGGTCAGGCTCGACCGGCCAGGCGGCGAGGCGTTTTGCAGCGCCCATTTTCTTCTTCTGTCGGCTGCTGGCGGCCGGACGAAACTCTTGTATTGTCTCCGTGGGGGCGCGCCAGCGCACCCACTGGGTGTAGCACCCGAGATTCGGGCCGACTACTGAGCAGTCGGGCCGGATCTCCCGGCGACTACTTTGTCTTCTCTCCTCGTGAAGGCGCGCCAGCGCACCCGCTGGGTGTAGCCCCCGAGATTCGGGCCGACTGCTGAGCAGTCGGGCCGGATCTCCCGGCGACTACTTTGTCTTCTCTCCTCGCGGGGGCGCGTCATCGCACCCGCCGGGTGTAGCCCCCGAGATTCGGGCCGACTGCTGAGCAGTCGGGCCGGATCTCCCGGCGACTACTCTGTCTTCTCTCCTCGCGGGGGCGCGTCAGCGCACCCGCTGGGTGTAGCCCCCGAGATTCGGGCCGACTGCTGAGCAGTTGGGCCGGATCTCCCGGTGACTACTCTGTCTTCTCTCCTCGTGGGGGCGCGCCAGCGCACCCGCTGGGTGTAGCCCCCGAGATTCGGGCCGACTGCTGAGCAGTCGGGCCGGATCTCCCGGCGACTACTCTGTCTTCTCTCCTCGCGGGGGCGCGTCAGCGCACCCGCTGGGTGTGGCCCCCGGAGCAGGAGGCAGACCAGCCGGCTTGGCATTGCCGACAGCGCGGATCACGAGTGAGCGTCCGAGTGGCGAAGCAGGCGGACGAATCATCCGGGCGGGTGTTTCTTTTCTTCTCTTTGTCCCAGCCGACTCCTTTCTCTCTCTCTCTCTCTTTTTTTTCAGCCGGCTTGACTTTTCTTCTTTCTCTTTTGCTCCAGCCGGTAGAGGAGCTCGCACGGCGCGGTCCGCACGGGCGTGGCCAGCCGGCTGCGGGAGGCCGGGATGCGGGCGGAGCCGGCGCGGGGGGCGGCGAGGCGGCTAGCCGGGATGCGGGCGGGGCCGGCAAGCGGCCGGGTCGCCGGGCGGGGCCGGCAAGCGGCGGAGCCGGCCGGGTGGCGACGGAGACGGCAGGCGGCGGAGCCGGTCGTCCGAGTTGGGGAGGAGCCGGCAGGCCGGGTCACCGGTGAAGCCGGCGCGGCGAGTAAGCGGAGCCGGCCCGCGGGGACGGCCGGCTGCGAAGGCGGACGCCGGCTGGGAACGGCGACCCGGCCAACGGGCGCGCGCGAGCCGGCGCCGAACGAGGAGGCGGCCAGACAAGGGAGATTTCGGGGGCGGGATTCGGCGGGCGGCGCAGGAGCCGGCCCTGACCGGGCGCACGGAGCGAAGGCGGAGTCGGCGTAGCTGGGAAGCCGGCAGCCACGAGGCGGCGAGCGACGCGGAGGCGCGGGCCGGCTGTGGGCGAGGCGGCGACCCGGAGCCGGCCTGGGGAGGCCGGGCGCTGGGGAGGCGCGGCCGAAGGCGGGTGCGGGTGGTACAGGCGACGGGCGCGGGGACCGGCTGCGGGTGCGGGGCACTCGGCCGTGACCCGAGGTGGCGAGGAGCGGAGGCCGGCCCAGGGCCACGGCGGCCGGCTGCGGCCGGGGAGGAGGCCGGGCGCGGCAGCATTGGTGTGGGCGGACGCGGGGCAGTCGGCCCACGGCGGGGAAGAGTCGGCACGGAGCCGTCAGGCGCAGGGGAGCGCGGACGCCGGCAGGAGGAGGAGACGCCGCGCGCGCGTGGGGTGGGAGCCGGCTCGGAGCCGTGCGTGGTGGAGCGCTGGCGCCGGCGGGAGCGGGCCCTTGGCCGGGCACGGGGCCGACGCGGTCGGCGCGGGTGCTGCAGCAAGCGCGCGGGAGGCATGGAGCCGGCCGGCGACGAGCAAGACCAGGCGCGGTCGGAGCGGAGGCTGGGCGGAGCCGGCACCACGCGTGGCGACCCGGCAGGCGGCCCGGGAGGCCAAGAGCGGCGCAGCCGGCGCGGGCCGTGAGCCGGCGGGGCTCGCTGGACGAGGCGGATGAGCAGCAGGGCCGCGAGTCGGAGGCCGGCTCGCCGGGGCAGGGCGCGGGAGCCGCCGAGGCGGCCGGGCGATGGAGCGGAGCCGGGCCGGACGTGGTGCAGGTGGCGGGGGCGCGGAGGGCAGCGGACGGAGCGACGTGGCCGACCGAAGTGAGGCAACGCGGCGCACACGCGGACGGACTGCCAGCGCTGCAACGGTGGTAATGACGAAGGCGGCGAGGCCGACGACGGGGACGCGCCGTCCCGCGTGGCCGCTCCGGGGGTGGGTCGAAGTCGAGCCCCCGAGCGCTACCGGAGAGACGGCGCGACGTCGCGGCGGTGATGGCGAAGATGGTCCCGACGGCGAGGACGCGCCGCCCCTCGCGGCCATTCCGAGGGCGAGTCGATATCGAGCCCTCGACCGCTATCGGAGGGACGGCGCGACACCGCGGTGGTGGTGGCGAAGATGGTCCCGACGGCGAGGACGCGCCGCCCCTTGCGGCCATTCCGAGGGCGAGTCGATATCGAGCCCTCGACCGCTATCGGAGGGACGGCGCGACACCGCGGTGGTGGTGGCGAAGATGGTCCCGCCCGGACTGCGAAACCAGCAGCAGAGCGGTAGCATAGATAGTACCGCCCCACGGTGGGCGCCAACTGTCGTGGTATTCTCACGGGGGGGTGTAAGTCGACAGATGCCACAAGGGCTTTGTGTGAGGGTAAGACTGCTGCTGATAGGACCGGGAGCGGGTATGCGAGTAGCACGCGCTAGTTTACCCAGGTTCGGGGCTCTCCGGAGAGATAATACCCCTACTCCTGCATGTCTGAGTATATATATCTGGGGTGTACATCGGGCAGTACAAAGTGCTCCTAGAGCTGTATCTAAGGTCAGTGCCATGGGCGTCTGGCATCTGGCCTCGTATATGGCATGCCAGTGGCCGGCTATGCTCATGGCCGTGAGCGTAGGAGTGCTCATGCGTGAGTGTGTTGTGTGGATGGATGGATAGCTAGCTAGCTTGCTAGCTTATTTGCTTGTGGGTGTACGTCAGTCCATCCATGGATGGATGGATGTGTGTCTCCTTTTATAGGAGAGGGTAGCTTAGTATGTAAGCTAGCTAGTGGGCATGGGTAAGGCATGGTGCATGTCATGTTAGTCCCCTGGGTCACTTCATAAATAGTGCCAGGGACAAGTGACACTATACATGATGGCGGGGATGACACGTGAATAGTGCTCGGGTACGACCGTCTCGTCGGTGTCTTGTCGATGCCGGGTCGGACTGCAGTCGGCAGCCGGCTAGTCGATGCAGTCGGTCAGCTGGCAGCCGGCCCGGTGGAGCAGTCAGACTGAGGAGCCGGCAGGAGCGGCCGGGCAGTCGGACTGAGGGGCTTTGCTAGCCCCGATGTCTTGAAATATTGTCTCGCCGTCTTCGGGATACCCGTGTCCACTTACTCCGACAAAGACCAAACTCGCAACTCAAATATTCTCCTCCACGATCAGATCGTAGAAACTTTATTTTCTTGTTACGATGATTTTCCACATCACTCTGAATACATTTGAACTTTTCAAATGTTTTAGATTTATTAAGTAGATATACCCATATCTGCTCAAATCATCTATGAAGGTCAGGAAATAACGATACCCGCCGCGAGCCTCAACACTCATCGGACCGCATACATCGGTATGTATTATTTCCAATAAGTCAGTAGCTCGCTCCATTGTTCCGGAGAACGGAGTCTTTAGTCATCTTGCCCTTGACGCATGGTTCGCAAGCATCAACTGATTCATAATCAAGTGATTCCAAAAGCCCATCAGCATGGATTTTCTTCATGCGCTTTACACCAATATGACCTAAATGGCAGTGCCACAAATAAGTTGCACTATCATTATTAACTTTGCATCTTTTGGCTTCAATATTATGAATATGTGTATCACTACGATCGAGATCCAACAAACCATTTTCATTGGGTGTATGACCATAGAAGGTTTTATTCATATAAACAGAACAACAATTATTCTCTAACTTAAATGAATAACCGTATTGCAATAAACATGATCAAATCATATTCATGCTCAACGCAAACACCAAATAACACTTATTTAGGTTCAACACTAATCCCGAAAGTATAGGGAGAGTGCGATGATGATCATATCAATCTTGGAACTACTTCCAACACACATCGTCACTTCACCCTTACCTAGTCTCTGTTCATTCTGCAACTCCCGTTTCGAGTTACTAATCTTAGCAACTGAACTAGTATCAAATACTAAGGGGTTGCTATAAAAACTAGTAAAGTGCACATCAATAACATGTATATCAAATATACCTTTGTTCACTATGCCATCCTTCTTATCCGCCAAGTATCTAGGGCAGTTCCACTTCTAGTGACCAGTCCCTTTGCAGTAGAAGCACTTAGTCTCAGGCTTAGTGAGGGAGTCCTGGATTAGGGGGTCCTCGGACAGCCGGACTATATCGTTTGGCCGGACTGTTGGACTATGACGATACAAGATTGAAGACTTTGTCCCGTGTCCGGATGGGACTCTTCTTGGCGTGGAAGGCAAGCTTGGCAATACAGATATGTAGATCTCCTCCCTTGTAACCGACTCTGTGTAACCCTAGCCCCCTCCAGTGTCTATATAAACCGGAGGGTTTAGTCCGTAGGACAAGAACAATCATACCATAGGCTAGCTTCTAGGGTTTAGCCTCTATGATCTCGTGGTAGATCAACTCTTGTAATACTCATATCATCAAGATCAATCAAGCAGGAAGTAGGGTATTACCTCCATCGAGAGGGCCTGAACCTGGGTAAACATCGTGTCCCCCGCCTCCTGTTACCATCCGCCTTAGACGCACAGTTCGGGACCCCCTACCCGAGATCCGCCTGTTTTGACACCGACATTGGTGCTTTCATTGAGAGTTCCATTGTGCCGTCACCGTAAGGCTAGATGGCTCCTTCGATCATCGGCAACGATGCGATCCAGGGTGAGGTTTTCCTCCCCGGACAGATCTTCATATTCGGCGGCTTCGTACTGCGGGCCAACTCGCTTGGCCATCTGGAGCAGATCGAGAGCTACGCTCCTGGCCATCAGGTCAGGTTTGGAAACTTGAACTATACTGCCGACATCCGCGGAGACTTGATCTTTGATGGACTCGAGCCCATATCAGGTGCGCCGCACAATCACGAAGAGCATGACTTAGCTCTGGCGTCAGACAGTGTTCGGGAGATCACACCTGCAACTACTCCGGCGCTCAATCCAGAACAAATTGCGCCATCTGAGGACTGGTGGATGGACCCCGCCACGGAGGCCGCACACTCAGTGGCGATAGAGATGAATACTGACTTCACCTCCTACGAGACCCGTGTTGCCGAACCGTTGGATTCGTCCCCGGCCATGGGCTCCGAGCCGCCTGCGTCCGTGCCTATCGAATCCGATTACCGATCATGGAGTTTACCTCCGCGGATATCTTTCAGCACTCGCCCTTTGGCGACGTGCTAAACTCGTTGAGGTCTCTCTCCCTGTCAGGAGACCCTTGCCCGAACTATGTCCGGCTAGAATGGGATACGGACGATGAAGAAATTCGCTCCCCACCCACCACCCACTTAGTTTCCACTGTCGACGATTTAACCGACATGCTCGACTTCAGCTCTGAAGACATCGACGGTATGGACGACGATGCAGGAGACGAACAAGAACCACCGCCCACAGGGCGCTGGACTGCCACCTCATCGTATGACATATACATGGTGGACACCCCCAAAGAAGGGGATGGCGATAAGACAACGGAGGATAACCCCTCCAAGAAGCAATCCAAGCACCGGCGTCAGCGGCGCCGCTCTAAGTCCCGCCATAGAAAAAGTAGCGATACCGGCACAAGAGACAATAACGGTCCGGATAGTGCCGAAGACGACGATAATCCCCTCCAGCCAGACCTCGAGCGGGAGGATGAACAAGCTAGCCCTCTGGAACAGGCAGCAGACGGAGAATCAGAGGATGACAATTACATGCCTCTCTCTGAAGACGAGGTGAGCCTCGGCGACGAAGAAATGTGCCTGAGGATCCCGTCGAACAGGAGCGCTTCAAGCGCCGGCTTATAGCCACAACAAACAGCCTGAAGAAAAAGCAACAACAGCTTCGAGCTGATCAAGATCTGCTAGCGGATAGATGGACTGAAGTCCTTGCGTCCGAGGAATACGAACTCGAACGCCCAACCAAGAGTTATCCAAAGCGCAGGTTGCTACCCCAACTCGAGGAGGAAGCATTGAAACCTACATCACCAGCGTATGATGCGGCTGATTGGCCACCTCGTGGCCGAGACAGAGAGGCATATCAGCACGAAGTCCAGCCTGCACCCCGCCGCCATTCAAACAAAAATACCAAGGCCCGGGGCAACACGCGGGACCTACGAGACGTATTGGAAAACAAAGAAAAACATGCAAGATCGATCTACGGATCACGGGGGCACGCCCCAACGCGGGACGATGACCGTCACGCCGGATACACTAAAAGCAAGTCCGGCCGGGCCGAATACAGTGGACAAGTCTCATATGAACTGCGTTGTGATATAGCCCGGCACAGAGGCACCGCACACCCCCTATGCTTCACTGATGAAGTAATGGATCACGAATTCCCAGAGGGTTTTAAACCCGTAAACATTGAATCATATGATGATACTATAGACCCCGCGGTATGGATAGAAGACTTCTTCCTCCACATTCACATGGCCCGTGGGGATGATCTACATGCCATCAAATATCTCCCGCTAAAACTCAAAGGGCCAGCTCGGCATTGGCTCAATAGCTTGCGGGCAAACTCCATCGGAAGCTGGGAGAGCCTGGCAGATGCATTCCTGGAAAATTTCCAAGGCACTTATGTGCGACCGCTGGATGCTGACGATTTAAGTCATATAACTCAGCAGCCAGGGGAATCGGCCAGGAAATTCTGGACCCGGTTCCTAACTAAGAAGAACCAAATTGTCGACTGTCCGGATGCAGAGGCCTTAGCGGCATTTAAGCATAACATCCGTGACGAGTGGCTCGCCCGGCACCTCGGCCAAGAGAAGCCAAAATCCATGGCAGCCCTCACGACACTTATGACCTGCTTTTGCACGGGCGAAGATAGCTGGTTGGCTCGTAGTAAAAATACAACAAGCAAACCTGGCACATCAGAGGCCAGGGATAGCAACGACAAACCACGACGCAACAAACACAAGCGCCGCAAATATGGTGAAAACGCCGAAAATACGGCAGTTAATGCCGGGTTTAGGGGATCAAAGTCCGGTCAGCGGAAAGGGCCACCCAAAAATAACAATTCGGGTCCATCCAGTCTAGACCGCACACTCGATCGCCAATGCCAAATTCATGGCACCCCAGGAACGCCAGCCACCCATACCAACAGAGAATGCTGGGTCTTCAAACAAGCTGGCAGGGCAGGCGCCAAAAACGGAGAATGGGGGCCTCAAAGCGATGACGGCGACGAAGAGCCCAGATCACCGAATACAGGAGGGCAAAAGAAATTTCCCCCGCATATTCAATCGGTGAATGTGGTAAATACTACCCAAATTCCAAATTCGGACCGGATATGCACCCTTAGGGATGCCGACTTAACGGAACTAGTCGTCCCACAATATAAACTAGGGCCGGTCACCTTTAACCGCATGGATTGTCCGGTTAATGCCAATTAGGGCAATCTAGCCGCACTAGTCCTCAACCCAATAATTGACGGGTTCCACCTCACTCGAGTCCTTATGGACGGATGCAGCAGTCTAAATCTGCTTTACCAGGACACAGTGCGCAAGATGGGCATCGATCATTCGGTGATTAAACCCACTAAAGCCACTTTCAGAGGCATTATACCAGGTGTGGAAGCCAGCTGTACAGGCTCTATTACCCTTGAGGTAGTCTTCGGATCACCAAAAAATTACCGTACCGAAGAGTTAATCTTCGAAATCGTCCCTTTCCGCAGTGATTATCAGGCACTGCTCGGACGAACCGCGTTCGCTCGATTCAACGTGGTGCCACATTATGCCTACCGTAAGCTCAAAATGCCCGGTCCACGCGGCGTAATCATGGTTAATGGCAAGGCCGAACCTTCCCTCGGCACCAACAAGTACACCACTGCCTTAACAGCAAAAGCAATGAGCAGCACCTTCCAGCCGAACCTCGAGTCAACGTCCAGGCTCCCGGACACCGTCAAGGGACTCCGAACTACTTTGCGGAAGGATAGCCCGGCTCGTCCAGAGCTCAATTAAACACTCCGGCGAAGGCCAGGACAGGCCGCACTTAGCGGCTCAACCGCTCTCCGGCACACAAACATTTCTTACATTTCCTTCGCAGGTTCACCTTTACGCCAACCAGGACGGGCGATGCGGAGGCAGCTTGAATGCGCAAGGGAATCCTTAGACATTCCCCGCAATGACCATCCGGCTATATTACGAATCCGCACTCAGCTTCTTCCCCCTGGTCTCAGCAGGTTCCGCAATCATATTCCTTTTTTTCACATTACCTGTACTCATACGCATAGACGTACTATTCAAATCCAACATGTGGATTTATATGACGCTTACCTACTATTATTTCTTATTGAAATTCTTTTGTCAAATGGCATCCGTACACAACGATATGCCTTAAAATATGCCAGGGGCTTCGTTTTACCCATAACACGGCAATAAAGTCCGAACACCTTCATGGAAGTTCGGCACCCCAAACTGAAGGAAATATGCCCTAGAGGCAATAATAAAGTATTATATATTTCCTTGTATCATGATAAATGTTTATTATTCATGCTAGAATTGTATTAGCCGGAAACATAATACATGTGTGAATACATAGACAAACAAAGTGTCACTAGTATGCCTCTACTTGACTAGCTCGTTAATCAAAGATGGTTATGTTTCCTAGCCATAGACATGAGTTGTTATTTGATTAACGGGATCACCTCATTAGGAGAATGACGTGATTGACATGACCCATTACGTTAGCTTAGCACCCGATCGTTTAGTATGTTGCTATTGCTTTCTTCATGACTTATACATGTTCCTAAGACTATGAGATTATGCAACTCCCGTTTACCGGAGGAACACTTTGTGTGCTACCAAACGTCACAACGTAACTGGGTGATTATAAAGGTGCTCTACAGGTGTCTCCAAAGGTACTTGTTGGGTTGGCGTATTTCGAGATAGGATTTGTCACTCCGATTGTCGGAGAGGTATCTCTGGGCCCACTCGGTAATGCACATCACTATAAGCCTTGCAAGCATTGTGACTAATAAGTTAGTTGCGGGATGATGTATTACGGAACGAGTAAAGAGACTTACCGGTAACGAGATTGAACTAGGTATCGAGATACCGACGATCGAATCTCGGGCAAGTAACATACCGATGACAAAGGGAACAACGTATGTTGTAATGCGGTCTGACCGATAAAAGATCTTCGTAGAATATGTGGGAGCCAATATGGGCATCCAGGTCCCGCTATTGGTTATTGACCGGAGAGGTGTCTCGGTCATGTCTACATTGTTCTCGAACCCAAAGGGTCCGCACGCTTAAAGTTACGATGACAGTTATATTATGAGTTTATGTGATTTGATGTACCGAAGGTTGTTCGGAGTCCCGGATGTGATCATGGACATGACGAGGAGTCTCGAAATGGTCGAGACGTAAAGATTGATATATTGGACGACTATATTCGGACACCAGAAGTGTTCCGGAGAAGTTTCGGATTAAACCGGAGTGCCGGAGGGTTACCGGAACCCCCCGGGGAAGTATTGGGCCTTAGTGGGCCTTGAGGGGAGAAAGAGGGCAGCAGCCATGAGGTGGTGCGCCCCCTCCCAAGGAGTCCTAGTTGGACTAGGAGAGGGGGGCGCAGCCCCCTTTCCCTTTCCCTCTCCCTCTCCCTCTCTTTCCTTCCCCCCTTCTTTTCCTAGTAGGACTAGGAAAGGGGAGTCCTACTCCTACTAGGAGGAGGACTCCCCCCTCTCCTTGGCGCGCCCCATAGGCATCCGGCCTCCCCTTGCTCCTTTATATACGGGGGCAGGGGGCACCTAAGAACACACTTGATATACGATATTTTAGCCGTGTGCGGTGCCCCCCTCCACCAGATTACACCTCGATAATACCGTCGCGAAGCTTAGGCGAAGCCCTGCGTCGGTGGAACATCATCATCGTCACCACGCCATCGTGCTGACGAAACTCTCCCTCAACACTCGGCTGGATCGGAGTTCGAGGGACGTCATCGAGCTGAACGTGTGTAGAACTTCGGAGGTGCCGTACGTTCGGTACTTGATCGGTCGGATCGTGAAGACGTTCGACTACATCAACCGCGTTGTGATAACGCTTCCGCTGTCGGTCTACGAGGGTACGTGGACAACACTCTCCCCTCTCGTTGCTATGCATCACCATGATCTTGCGTGTGCGTAGGAAATTTTTGAATTTACTACGTTCCCCAACAGTGGTATCAGAGCCTGGTTTTATGCGTTGATGCTATGCACGAGTAGAACACAAGTGAGTTGTGGGCGATATAAGTCATACTGCTTACCAGCATGTCATACTTTGGTTCAGCAGTATTGTGAGATGAAGCGGCCCGGACCGACATTACGCGTACGCTTACGCGAGACTGGTTTCACCGTTCGGAGCACTCGTTGCTTAAAGGTGACTGGCGGGTGTCTGTCTCTCTCACTTTAGTTGAACCGAGTGTGGCTACGCCCGGTCCTTGCGAAGGTTAAAACAGCACCAACTTGACAAACTATCGTTGTGGTTTTGATCCGTAGGTAAGAACGGTTCTTGCTAAGCCCGTAGCAGCCACGTAAAATATGCAACAACAAAGTAGAGGACGTCTAACTTGTTTTTGCAGGGCATGTTGTGATGTGATATGGTCAAGACATGATGTGATATAATGTGTTGTATGAGATGATCATGTTTTGTAACCGAGTTATCGGCAACTGGCAGGAGCCATATGGTTGTCGCTTTATTGTATGAGATGCAATCGCCATGTAATAGTTTTACTTTATCACTAAGCGGTAGCGATAGTCGTAAAAGCAATAAGTTGGCGAGAGGACAACGATGCTACGATGGAGATCAAGGTGTCGCGCCGGTGACGATGGTGATCATGACGGTGCTTCGGAGATGGAGATCACAAGCACGGTGCTTCGGAGATGGAGATCACAAGCACAAGATGATGATGGCCATATCATATCACTTATATTGATTGCATGTGATGTTAATCCTTTATGCATCTTATCTTGCTTTGATTGACGGTAGCATTATAAGATGATCTCTCACTAAAATTTCAAGATAAAAGTGTTCTCCCTGAGTATGCACCGTTGCAAAAGTTCTTCGTGCTGAGACACCACGTGTTAATCGGGTGTGATAGGCTCTACGTTCAAATACAACGGGTGCAAAACAGTTGCACACGCGGAATACTCAGGTTAAACTTGACGAGCCTAGCATATACAGATATGGCCTCAGAACACAGAGACCGAAAGGTCGAGCGTGAATCATATAGTAGATATGATCAACATAGTGATGTTCACCATTGAAACTACTCCATCTCACGTGTTAATCGGACATGGTTTAGTTGCTTTGGATCACGTAATCACTTAGATGATTAGAGGGATGTCTATCTAAGTGGGAGTTCTTAAGTAATATGATTAATTGAACTTAAATTATCATGAACTTAGTCCTGATAGTATTTTGCAAATTATGTTGTAGATCAATAGCTCGCGTTGTTGCTTTCCTGTGTTTATTTTTGATATGTTCCTAGAGAAAAATTATGTTGAAAGATGTTAGTAGCAAAGATGCGGATTGGATCCGTGATCTGAGGATTATCCTCATTGCTGCACAGAAGAATTATGTCCTTGATGCACCGCTAGGTGACAGACCTATTGCAGGAGCAGATGCAGACGTTATGAACGTTTGGCTAGCTCAATATGATGACTACTTGATAGTTTAGTGCACCATACTTAACGGCTTAGAATCGGGACTTCAAAGACGTTTTGAACGTCATGGACCATATAAGATGTTCCAGGAGTTGAAGTTAATATTTCAAGCAAATACCCGAGTTGAGAGATATGAAGTCTCCAACAAGTTCTATAGCTAAAAGATGGAGGAGAATCGCTCAACTAGTGAGCATGTGCTCAGATTGTCTGGGTACTACAATCGCTTGAATCAGGTGGGAGTTAATCTTCCAGATAAAATAGTGATTGACAGAATTCTCTAGTCACCATCACCAAGTTGGTAGAACTTCGTGATGAACTATAGTATGCAAGGGATGACGAAAGTAATTCCCAAGCTCTTCGTGATGCTGAAATCGACGAAGGTAGAAATCAAGAAAAACATCAAGTGTTGATGGTTAACAAGACCACTAGTTTCAAGAAAAGGGCAAAGGGATAGAAGGGGAACTTCAAGTAGAACGGCAAGCAAGTTGCTGTTCAAGTGAAGAAGCCTAAGTCTGGTCCTAAGCCTGAGACTAAGTGCTTCTACTGCAAAGGAACTGGTCACTGGAGGCGGAACTGCCCCAAGTATTTGGTGGATAAGAAGGATGGCAAAGTGAACAAAGGTATATTGGATATACATGTTATTGATGTGTACTTACTAGTGTTTATAGCAACCCCTCAGTATTTGATACTGGTTCAGTTGCTAAAGAGTAGTAACTCGAAAACGGGAGTTGCAGAATAAACAGAGACTAGTAAAAGGCGAGGTGACGATGTGTGTTGGAAGTAGTTCCAAGATTGATATGATCATCATCGCACACTCCCTATACTTTCGGGATTAGTGTTGAAACTAAATAAGTGTTATTTGGTGTTTGCGTTGAGCATGAATATGATTTGATCATGTTTATTGCAATACGGTTATTCATTTAAGTTAGAGAACAATTGTTGTTCTGTTTACATGAATAAAACCTTCTATGGTCATACACACCAACGAAAATGGTTTGTTGGATCTCGATCGTAGTGATACACATATTCATAATATTGAAGCCAAAAGATGCAAAGTTAATAATGATAGTGCAACTTATTTGTGGCACTGCCGTTTAGGTCATATTGGTGTAAAGCGCATGAAGAAACTCCATACTGATGGGATTTTGGAATCACTTGATTATGAATCACTTGATGCTTGCGAACCGTGCCTCATGGGCAAGATGACTAAAACGCCGTTCTCCGGAACTATGGAGAGAGCAACAGATTTGTTGGAAATCATACATACAGATGTATGTGGTCCGATGAATATTGAGGCTCGTAGCAGGTATCATTATTTTCTGACCTTCACAGATGATTTGAGCAGATATGGGTATATCTACTTGATGAAACACAAGTCTGAAACATTTGAAAAGTTCAAAGAATTTCAGAGTGAAGTGGAGAATCATCGTAACAAGAAAATAAAAGTTTCCACGATATGATCGCAGAGGTAAAATATTTGAGTTACGAGTTTGGCCTTCAGTCAAAACAAAGTGAAATAGTTTCACTACTCACGCCACCTGGAACACCACAGCATAATGGTGTGTCCGAACGTCATAACCGTACTTTATTGGATATAGTGCAATCTATGATGTCTCTTACCAATTTACCACTATCGTTTTGGGGTTATGCATTAGAGACAGCTACATTCACGTTAAATAGGGCACCATCAAAATCCGTTGAGACGACGCCTTATGAACTGTGGTTTGGCAAGAAACCAAAGTTGTCGTTTCTTAAAGTTTGGGGTTGCGATGCTTATGTGAAAAAGTTTCATCCTGATAAGTTCAAACCCAAATCGGAGAAATGTGTCTTCATAGGATACCCAAAGGAGACAGTTGGGTACACCTTCTATCACAGATCCGAAGGCAAGACATTCGTTGCTTAGTATGGATCCTTTCTAGAGAAGGAGTTTCTCTCGAAAGAAGTGAGTGGGAGGAAAGTAGAACTTGATGAGGTAACTATACCTGCTCCCTTATTGGAAAGTAGTTCATCACAGAAATCTGTTCCTGTGACTCCTACACCAATTAGTGAGGAAGTTAATGATGATGATCATGTAACTTCAGATCAAGTTACTACCAAACCTCGTAGGTAAACCAGAGTAAGATCCGCACCAGAGTGGTACGGTAATCCTGTTCTGGAAGTTATGTTACTAGACCATGACAAACCTATGAACTATGAAGAAGCGATGGTGAGCCCAGATTCCGCAAAATGGCTTGAGGCCATGAAATCTGAGATGAGATCCATGTATGTGAACAAAGTGTGGACTTTGGTTGACTTGCCCGATGATCGGCAAGCAATTGAGAATAAATGGATCGTCAAGAGGAAGACGGACGCTGATAGTAGTGTCACTATCTACAAAGCTAGAATTGTCGCAAAAAGGTTTTCGACAAGTTCAAGGTGTTGACTACGATGATAGAGTTTCTCACTCGTATCTATGCTTAAAGTCTGTCTGAATCATGTTAGCAATTGCCACATTTTATGAAATCTGGCAAATGGATAAACAAAACTACATTCCTTAATGGATTTATTAAAGAAGAGTTGTATATGATGCAACCAGAAGGTTTTGTCAATCCTAAAGGTGCTAACAAAATATGCAAGCTCCAGCGATCCATCTATGGACTGGTGCAAGCATCTCGGAGTTGGAATATACACTTTGATAAGTTGATCAAAGGATATAGTTTTATACAGACTTGCGGTGAAGCCTGTATTTACAATAAAGTGAGTGGGAGCACTACAACATTTCTGATAAGTATATGTGAATGACATATTGTTGATCGGAAATAATGTAGAATTATTCTGCAAAGCATAAAGGAGTGTTTGAAAGGAGTTTTTCAAAGAAAGACCTCGGTGAAGCTGCTTACATATTGAGTATCAAGATCTATAGAGATAGATGAAGACGCTTGATAAGTTTTTCAATGAGTACATACCTTAACAAGATTTTGAAGTAGTTCAAAATAGAACAGTCAAAGAAAGAGTTCTTGCCTGTGTTACAAGGTGTGAAATTGAGTAAGACTCAAAGCCCGACCACGGCAGAAGATAGAAAGAGAATGAAAGTCATTCCCTATGCTTGGCCATAGGTTCTATAAAGTATGCCATGTTGTGTACCAGATCTATTGTATACCCTACACTGATTTTGGCAAGGGAGTACAATAGTGATCTAGGAGTAGATCACTGGACAGCGGTCAAAATTATCCTTAGTGGAATAAGGATATGTTTCTCGATTATGGAAGTGACAAAAGGTTCGTCGTAAAGGGTTACGTCGATACAAGTTTTGACACTAAATCTAGATGACTCTAAGTCTCGGTCTAGATACATATTGAAAGTGGAAGCAATTAGCTAGAGTAGCGCCGTGCAGAGCATTGTAGACATAGAAATTTGCAAAATACTTACGGATCTGAATGTGACAGACCCGTTGACTAAAATTATCTCACAATCAAAACATGATCACACCTTAGTACTCTTTGGGTGTTAATCGCATAGCGATGTGAACTAGATTATTGACTCTAGTAAACCCTTTGAGTGTTGGTCACATAGAGATGTGAATTATGGGTGTTAATCACATGGTGATGTGAATTATTGATGTTAAATCACATGGCGATGTGAACTAGATTATTGACTCTAGTGCAAGTGGGAGACTGAAGGAAATATGCCCTAGAGGCAATAATAAAGTATTATATTTTTCCTTGTATCATGATAAATGTTTATTATTCATGCTAGAATTGTATTAACCGGAAACATAATACATGTGTGAATACATAGACAAACAAAGTGTCACTAGTATGCCTCTACTTGACTAGCTCGTTAATCAAAGATGGTTATGTTTCCTAGCCATAGACATGAGTTGTTATTTGATTAACGGGATCACCTCATTAGGAGAATGACGTGATTGACATGACCCATTACGTTAGCTTAGCACCCGATCGTTTAGTATGTTGCTATTGCTTTCTTCATGACTTATACATGTTCCTAAGACTATGAGATTATGCAACTCCCGTTTACCGGAGGAACACTTTGTGTGCTACCAAACGTCACAACGTAACTGGGTGATTATAAAGGTGCTCTACAGGTGTCTCCAAAGGTACTTGTTGGGTTGGCGTATTTCGAGATTAGGATTTGTCACTCCGATTGTCGGAGAGGTATCTCTGGGCCCACTCGGTAATGCACATCACTATAAGCCTTGCAAGCATTGTGACTAATAAGTTAGTTGCGGGATGATGTATTACCGAACGAGTAAAGAGACTTACCAGTAACGAGATTGAACTAGGTATCGAGATACCGACGATCGAATCTCGGGCAAGTAACATACCGATGACAAAGGGAACAACGTATGTTGTTATGCGGTCTGACCGATAAAGATCTTCATAGAATATGTGGGAGCCAATATGGGCGTCCAGGTCCCGCTATTGGTTATTGACCGGAGAGGTGTCTCGGTCATGTCTACATTGTTCTCGAACCCAAAGGGTCCGCACGCTTAAAGTTACGATGACAGTTATATTATGAGTTTATGTGATTTGATGTACCGAAGGTTGTTCGGAGTCCCGGATGTGATCACGGACATGACGAGGAGTCTCGAAATGGTCGAGACGTAAAGATTGATATATTGGACGACTATATTCGGACACCGGAAGTGTTCCGGAGAAGTTTCGGATTAAACCGGAGTGCCGGAGGGTTACCGGAACCCCCCGGGGAAGTATTGGGCCTTAGTGGGCCTTGAGGGGAGAAAGAGGGCAGCAGCCATGAGGTGGTGCGCCCCCTCCCAAGGAGTCCTAGTTGGACTAGGAGAGGGGGGCGCAGCCCCCTTTCCCTCTCCCTCTCCCTCTCTTTCCTTCCCCCCTTCTTTTCCTAGTAGGACTAGGAAAGGGGAGTCCTACTCCTACTAGGAGGAGGACTCCCCCCTCTCCTTGGCGCGCCCCATAGGCAGCCGGCCTCCCCTTGCTCCTTTATATACGGGGGCAGGGGGGCACCTAAGAACACACTTGATATACGATATTTTAGCCGTGTGCGGTGCCCCCCTCCACCAGATTACACCTCGATAATACCGTCGCGAAGCTTAGGCGAAGCCCTGCGTCGGTGGAACATCATCATCGTCACCACGCCGTCGTGCTGACGAAACTCTCCCTCAACACTCGGCTGGATCGGAGTTCGAGGGACGTCATCGAGCTGAACGTGTGTAGAACTTCGGAGGTGCCGTACGTTCGGTACTTGATCGGTCGGATCGTGAAGACGTTCGACTACATCAACCGCGTTGTGATAAGGCTTCCGCTGTCGGTCTACGAGGGTACGTGGACAACACTCTCCCCTCTCGTTGCTATGCATCACCATGATCTTGCGTGTGCGTAGGAAATTTTTGAATTTACTACGTTCCCCAACACAAACTTATAGCACTATATGCATCAGCTCCGAATCATGTGTTGGGTCAATAGTTGGGTTTGCCCGGCTCCCATGTTTTGGTACCTTACGTTCCGCTATATCGGCTAAGGTAGCGCTGGGAGAACTACTGCGATTGTGTCCCGATTCTTCCGGACGAGCACCTCAGTAGAGAAAGCCGAAAACTGACTGTCATGATACAACGAGAGCTGGTCAGCTATTCGAGAGGTCGTAAAATCTTTAAGGATTTCTCCCGCATAATGCCATAACCAATGCAGCGTGCGATGGATCGGTTTTTCCCCCGATCAGGTGCTTATAGAGCCCCTAGTACGGTCTTCCGAACAGCAGGGCTGCGCCTACCTTACTAAAGCTCCTATGGCTAAGTGAGAGTGATAAAGCCCTATAGTCCGATTGCCTGGTTCGTTGTGTTGAGCACCTCCTTTGAAAGACCCAAAACTGGGATAAAGAGTGCTCAGGTTTATCCAGGACACCCCCGTACTTCTTACGTGGGGGCAGAAGCCGATGACTGGCCAACTCTCAGGTTTAACATATAAAACGGCCGCACAGGAGGGTAAACTTTTATATAACAGGCAATAAATAAATGACCTTGTTCAAACATTACAAAGGACAACATGATTGACATTCATGGAAATATAATGTCCTTGGTGCATAGCTCCGCTGCAAGGTAGGATTCTTTTAGGACACTTTCATAATATAATTCGGGCTTGCAGTGCTCCTTCCCCTCTGGCGGCCCTTCGGTCATCAGCTTCTCAGTATCCATCTTCCCCCAGTGCACCTTTGCGCGGGCGAAGGCCATTTGCGCGCCTTCTATACAGACCGACCGCTTGATGACGTCAAGTCGAGGGAAAGCGCTTACAAGCCGCTTCACGAGCCCGAAGTAGCTGCTTGGAATCGGCTCGGCAGGCCATAGCCGGATAACCAAATCTTTCATGGCTAGTTCCGCCACTTTATGCAGTTCGATCAGCTGTTTCAGTTGATCAGCAAAAGGCACCGGATAATTCGGTGCCAAATACTGCGACCAGAAGAGCTTATCCGCAGTGTTCCTTTCTTCGGCTCGGTAGAATTGGGCGGCATCTGATATGCTGCGGGGCAGCTTGGTAAATACCTCTGAGGAAACCGAATTCGAAATTAGAAACATAATTTTCCCTCAAATACTTGCTTTACATGGGAAAAGCCTTACCCGCCGCGATCTTTCTCGCCTCTTGGATCCCCTGCAAGGCGCTTTGGGTTTCCCCCGGGGCATCACTCGTGGCCTGATGCGCCTTGGTGAGTTCGGATTCTTTCTCCGTTAAACTCTGCTCCAAGGTCTCGCACTTCCTCACGGCCTCTTGCAGCTCCTGCTCAGCTTTGATAACCCTGGCCTCGTGCTTCTCACGAAGAGCCTGCTCTGTGGCCGCCTTCTTCTCGGCCTCGGCCACAGCCTTCTTAAGAGCCTCGACTTTGGTCACCATCCATAGCAGAAATCATGAAGCTTATTTCATCATGCTAAAAATTCATTCGCAAGAAATGCGAACAAGACTTGTGCATACCTTGTTTATCCCCCAACTGCACTTTCAACTGGCCAAGTTCTTATTTCGCCCGCTCCAGACCTTTATTTAGTCTGGAGATCTCCGCAGTATGAGCGGCAGCAGGCGCTATAGATGCCTGCTTATACAGAAGAGAAATAAATGTCATTCAATAAGTCTTCCTGCGAACATAAATTTGATCCTCTGTCCGGTTCTTTCTTTCACCAAACAGTGTATCAGGGGCTACTATCCATACCATGACACTCTTCGAAACCTCATAAAACATACCTCAAAGCCTCTTATAAGGCTGACACAGGCTTCGTTTAGTCCACTCTCAGCTGACTGAATCTTCTCAATCACCGCACCCATAAGGGCACAGTGTTCATCGACGATGGAGGCACTCTTCAGCGCCACAAACAAAGCATCCGACACCTCTGGTTGGACAGAGGTTGCCGGTGGAACAGGCATGCCCCTCCAGCTGAGGGAGGCTGCCTGCTTGATTCTAGAGCCGTATAGATCTCCGGAATCGCATCTGGCTGGGAGCCGAATTCAAGATGGCCCCTGCCGTCAGATCCCATGGGAATCTTTTCCCCCATGTGTCCGGTCCCTGAAGTTTGACCTTCAGGCACCGCCTTCACGGTTTTTTCCTCTCCTCCTTGGCTGGGGTCCTTCTGGGACGAAGCCTCAGTGTTATGCACCTGTTTGGGGGAAGGGGCCTTTGGGGGCGTCCCGCTCTCCATAGCATCCGAGCTCAGCGAATCCTCGGATGAGGATTGTTTGGTACGGGACCTCGCCGGACTACAAAAATATGGCTCAGGTTAAAATACTATGGCATGATGAGTCTGGACGCATAAACGTATTCGGACTATATATACTCACGAGTTCACCAGGGGCTGGGCCCTGGGATCCCACGCCGAGCCACTGTCGGCGGCGGTAGTGGACTCCTCCGGAGGAGGAACTTTTCCCCTTTTAGGCGACTCGGCCTCCAAGTGTGCGGAGGCCGTCCTCTTTTTTCTTTCCCCCATAGGGGATTCATCTTCTTCCTCCTCCTCGTCCTCTTCGGAGGCGGAACGGGCATCAGAGCCTTCGGATATTGTGTCCGAAGTGCCCTAACGACGAAGGCCGCCCCGGGTCTTTTTGGCCTCCTTCTCGGCCGTCTTGTTCGGCACCTTGTAAGGAGCCGGGACCAGCATCTTCATCAGAAGTGGGACGGCCGGTTCTTCGGGCAGCGGGGCCGGACAATGGATCCGCTCCGCCTTCTTCGTCCAGCCCTGGGAGAGTTGTATAAAACACGTTAAGCGCTTCCTTTGGGTTACGCGGATAAAAAGTTTGATGACTGACCGAACTTGCAGGGCGGGACAGTTGGTACCCGCGGTCCTCGGCGGAGTCCGGCCATGATTTGCTGGACTTGAAAAGCACCTTCTAGATGTCCTTGTGCGAGGAGCCGAAAAGCTCTCGCAAGGTTTGGTGCCTGGCCGGATCGAATTCCCATAGATTGCAAGTCCGGTGTTGACAAGGCAGGATCCGGCGAACTAACATCACCTGGACTACATTGACAAGTTCAATGTTCTTGTCTCCCATATCTTTAACGCCTGTCTGGAGCACCGACAGTTCATCGGACGAGGACCAGTCCAGGCCCTTCTTGACCCAGGATGTAAGCCGCAGGGGGGCACCGGATCGAAACTCGGGAATAGCGGCCCATTCTGTGCCGCGCGGCTCAGTGATATAAAACCACTGCTGTTGCCACTCCTTGACAGAATCGTTAAAGGTTCCTGTTGGCCATATGACATTGGGCATCTTGCTTACCATAGCGCCCCCACACTCGGCGTGCTCGCCGCCCACCACCTTGGGCTTCACATTAAAAATCTTCAGCCATAAGCCGAAGTGTGGCGAGATGCGGAGAAAAGCCTGGCACACGACAATGAATGTCGAGATGTTGAGGAAGTAATTAGGAGACAGATCGTGAAGATCGATCCCATAGTAATACATGATGCCGCGAACGAACGGGTGAATGCTAAACCCTAGCCCGCGGACAAAGTGAGGGAAAATACAACCCTCTCGTGGGGTTCCGGAGTAGGGACGATCTGTCCCGCCGTCGGGAGACGATGGCTGATTTTCTTGGCCAGATACCCGGCCCCCCGAAGCTTTTTGATATCCTTCTCCCAGATGGTAGAGGCCATCCATTTGCCTCCTGCTCTGGATCCGGACATTTTCGGAAGGCCTTCATGGGCAGAGATGATGAACGCTTGGGCGCTGGAGCTTGGGCGGAGGGGAATTGACCGGGAAGTAGAAAGCGTGGGTGCGAAAGGGAGTTCTTATCCCCTTATAAAGGCAGCAGGTATTCTGCGCCTCCCCACTTGCCTGGTAAAACCGCTTATTCCCCAAGCGCCATAATTAATGCGCGGTTGGGTTAGCCACACCCGTATTGATGAGAATCCCGTGATAAGGGGACATGATCTCTGGTTTGACAAGACGAGCCAAGAAAACTGCCCCGCGATATGTGCAGTAGCTGGTTGAGAAAAACAGTTCGAATAATGACCGAGCTGTAGTATGATGTCATGCTGCAGAATGTGTCAGCAGATTAGATTTGTGGAAATATTATTCTCTCTACGGTGGTATGTGGAATTTGTTTTGCAGAGCCGGACACTATCCTCGTGTTCAAAATCTTCTCTGGAGTATTCGGAGGAGGAACCCGCCTTGCAATGCCGAAGACAATCTGTGCGCCGGACTCATCATCATTGAAGCCTAGTTCAGGGGCTACTGAGGGAGTCCTGGATTAGGGGGTCCTCGGACAGCCGGACTATATCCTTTGGCCGGACTGTTGGACTATGAAGATACAAGATTGAAGACTTCGTCCCGTGCCCGGATGGGACTCTCCTTGGCGTGGAAGGCAAGCTTGGCAATACGGATATGTAGATCTCCTCCCTTGTAACCGACTCTGTGTAACCCTAGCCCCCTCCGGTGTCTATATAAACCGGAGGGTTTAGTCTCTAGGACAAGAACAATCATACCATAGGCTAGCTTCTAGGGTTTAGCCTCTACGATCTCGTGGTAGATCAACTCTTGTAATACTCATATCATCAAGATCAATCAAGCAGGAAGTAGGGTATTACCTCCATCGAGAGGGCCTGAACCATGGGTAAACACCGTGTCCCCCGCCTCCTGTTACCATCCGCCTTAGACGCACAGTTTCGGGACCCCCTACCCGAGATCCGCCGGTTTTGACACCGACACTTAGGTCCAGACTTGGGCTTCTTCACTTGAGCAGCAACTCGCTTGCCATTCTTCTTGAAGTTCCCCTTCTTCCCTTTGCCCTTCTTCCTGAAACTAGTGGTCTTGTCAACCATCAACACTTGATGTTTTTCTTGATTTCTACCTTCGTCGATTTCAGCATCACGAAGAGCTTGGGAATCGTTTCCCTTATCCCTTGCATATATAGTTTATCACGAAGTTCTAGTAACTTGGTGATAGTGACTAGAAAACTCTGCCAATCACTATCTTATCTAGAAGATTAACTCCCACTTGATTCAAGTGATTGTAGTACCCAGACAATCTGAGCACATGCTCACTGGTTGAGCTATTCTCCTCCATCTTGTAGGCAAAGTACTGTCAGAGGTCTCATACCTCTCGACACGGGCATGAGTATGAAATACCAATTTCAACTCTTGGAACATCTTATATGCTCTGTGGCATTCAAAACATTTTTGAAGTCCCGGTTCTAAGCCGTAAAGCATGGTGCACTAAACTATCAAGTAGTCATCATATCGAACTTGCCAAACGTTCATAACGTGTGCAGTTGCTCCTGCAATCGGTCTGTCACCTAGTGGTGCATCAAGGACATAATTCTTCCGTGCAGCAATGAGGATAATCCTCAGATCATGGATCCAATCCGTATCATTGCTACTAACATCTTTCAACTTAGTTTTCTCTAGGAACATATCAAAATAATAATAAACGGGGAGCAACATTGCGAGCTATTGATCTACAACATAGTTATGCAAATACTATAAGGACTAAGTTCATGATAAATTAAAGTTCAATTAATCATACTACTTAAGAACTCCCACTTAGATAGACATCCCTCTTATCATCTAAGTGATCACGTGATCCAAATCAACTAAACCATAACCGATCATCACGTGAAATGGAGTAGTTTTCAATGGTGAACATCACTATGTTGATCATATCTACTATATGATTCACGCTCGACCTTTCGGTGTCAGTGTTCCGAGGCCATATCTGCATATGCTAGGCTCGTCATGTTTAACCTGAGTATTCTGCGTGTGCAAAACTGGCTTGCACCCGTTGTAGATGGACGTAGAGCTTATCACACCCGATCATCACGTGGTGTCTGGGCACGACGAACTTTGGCAACGGTGCATACTCAGGGAGAACACTTTTATCTTGAAATTTAGTGAGAGATCATCTTATAATGCTACCGTCAAACAAAGCAAAATAAGATGCATAAAAGATAAACATCACATGCAATCAATATAAGTGATATGATATGGCCATCATCATCTTGTGCTTGTGATCTCCATCTCCGAAGCACCGTCATGATCACCATCGTCACCGGGGCGACACCTTGATCTCCATTGTAGCATCGTTGTCGTCTCGCCAACTATTGCTTCTACGAATATCGCTACCGTTTAGTGATAAAGTAAAGCAATTACAGGGCGATTGCATTGCATACAATAAAGCGACAACCATATGGCACCTGCTAGTTGCCGATAACTCGGTTACAAAACATGATCATCTCATACAATAAAATATAGCATCATGCCTTGACCATATCACATCACAACATGCCCTCCAAAAAAAAGTTAGACGTCCTCTACTTTGTTGTTGCAAGTTTTACGTGGCTGCTATGGGCTGAGCAAGAACCGTTCTTACCTACGCATCAAAACCACAACGATAGTTCGTCAAGTTAGTGTTGTTTAACCTTCTCAAGGACCGGGCGTAGCCACACTCGGTTCAACTAAAGTTGGAGAAACTGACACCCGTCAGCCACCTGTGTGCAAAGCACGTTGGTAGAACCAGTCTCGCGTAAGCGTACGCGTAATATCAGTCCGGGTTGCTTCATCCAACAATACCGCCGAACCAAAGTATGACATGCTGGTAAGCAGTATGACTTGTATCGCTCACAACTGACTTGTGTTCTACTCGTGCATATAACATCTATGCATAAAACCAGGCTCTGATACCACTGTTGGGGAACGTAGTAATTTCAAAAATTTCCTACGCACACGCAAGATCATGGTGATGCATAGCAACGAGAGGGGAGAGTGTGTCCACGTACCCTCGTAGACCGAAAGCGGAAGCGTTATGACAACGCGGTTGATGTAGTCGTACGTCTTCATGATCCGACCGATCCAAGTACCGAACGCACGACACCTCCGAGTTTAGCACACGTTCAACTCGATGACATCCCAGGAACTCCGATCGAGCAGAGCTTCAAGGGAGATTTACGTCAGCACGACGGCGTGGTGACGGTGATGATGATGCTACCGACGCAGGGCTTGGCCTAAGCACCGCTATGATATTATCGAGGTGGAATATGGTGGAGGGGGGCACCACACACGACTAAGAGATCAAGAGATCAATTGTTGTGTCTATGGGGTGCCCCTTGGCAACGTATATAAAGGAGTGGAGGAGGGGGGAGAGGGCCGGCCCCTATGGCGCGCCCTGGAGGAGTCCTACTCCCACCGGGAGTAGGATACCCCCCTTCCAAGTAGTAGGAGTAGGAGTCAAGGAAAGGGAAGAGAGAAGAGAAGGAAGGAGGGAGCGCAGCCCCTCCCCCTAGTCCAATTCAGACTAGGCCTTGGGGGGGGGGGGGGGCGCAGCCTCTCCTCTGTCTTTCCCCTAAAGCCCAATAAGGACCATTTCGAGACTCCTCGTCATGTCCCCGATCTCATCCGGGACTCCAAACTACCTTCGGTACATCAAATCACATAAACTCATAATACAAATCGTCACTGAACGTTAAGCGTGCGGACCCTACGGGTTCGAGAACTATGTAGACATGACCGAGACACGTCTCCGGTCAATAACCAATAGCGGAACCTGGATGCTCATATTGGCTCCCACATATTCTACTAAGATCTTTATCGGTCAAACCGCATAACAACATATGTTGTTCCGTTTGTCATCGTTATGTTACTTGCCCGAGATTCGATCATCGCTATCTCAATACCTAGTTCAACCTCGTTACCGGCAAGTCTCTTTACTCGTTCCGTAATACATCATCCCGCAACTAACTCATTAGTTGCAATGCTTGCAAGGCTTAAGTGATTTGCATTACCGAGTGGGCCCAGAGATACCTCTCCGACAATCGGAGTGACAAATCCTAATCTCGAAATACGCCAACCCAACAAGTACCTTCGGAGACACCTGAAGAGAACCTTTATAATCACCCAGTTATGTTGTGACGTTTGGTAGCACACAAAGTGTTCCTTCGGTAAATGGGAGTTGCATAATCTCATAGTCATAGGAACATGTATAAGTCATGAAGAAAGCAATAGCAACATACTAACCGATCAAGTGCTAAGCTAACGGAATGGGTCAAGTCAATCACATTATTCTCCTAATGATGTGATCCCATTAATCAAATGACAACTCTTTGTCTATGGCTAGAAAACATAACCATCTTTGATCAACGAGCTAGTCAAGTAGAGGCATACTAGTGACACTCCGTTTGTCTATGTATTCAGACATGTATCATGTTTCCGGTTAATACAATTCAAGCATGAATAATAAACATTTATCATGATATAAGGAAATAAATAATAACTTTATTATTGCCTCTAGGGCATATTTCCTTCAGAGGAATCATTATTTTGCACGTAATAAGGAGGCATTTCCTTGCGTGCGGCCGTGGACCCAGCTGTCAGCGTCTCCACATACAGTCCACTTCAAATGCAAGTCGGTCATTGACCACGTTGACCAGGCCACGCCGAGAGCACCAGGGTGGTGGACGACGGCGAGGCCTAGGAAGGGAACGACACGGAGCCAGGGAAGACTCGACAGTTGTTTCCCACGCGGAGGGGAGTACGACTGTACGAGGGTTTACTGGTTCGTCTGCCATCGCCGGAGAATAACAGCAGGTGTGGGAGAGTAGAGGGATGGCTAGGCCAGCGATGGGAGTACGGTGGGGCGGTGAGGCCTGTGCGGCAGCACAGCCGGCCATGGGGAGGAGGGAGCAGGCAGTCCCGCCGGTGCTTGTTTGAGCGGCCGGAGCAGGAAGAGCAGAGATTGAAGAAGCACGACGGCCGTTGGATGGAAATCCAACAGTCACTGCTTGTGCGTCAACCTTTTTTTTAGGAAAGCCTCAAATCAGTGGAAAACAGCATACAACCCATCTGCCATTATTTCTAATAATTTACAGCCCATTTGCTAATTCTTAAGGGTTTTTTTGGAGCCCATATTCTTTTTGTTAGCATTACAGCCCATATTGTGGCCACGGTTAAAAAATTATACGAAATTTTGCATATTTCGGTGCGGTCCGAACTGTTTTTAATCCTGAAATTTGGAGTCACATTCAAACTCATTTTAAAAATAAATGTATATCAATATAAAATCCAACAAATTGTCCACGCATAAAAATCAATGCAATTTAAAATATCGAAATGAAAAAAAGAAATTTGAAACTAATTGCCGGTTTGATGTATTTTAAAAATGTACAGCCCATTTCTCATTACTGATAGTCCATTTTATCGGCTAGCCGAATGAAGCTCTCCTCGTCTCGAAAGATTTGCAGCCCAACAGGCCTGACAAAGCGACTTACTTGGCAAATCACAAAAAAACTGGGCTGTGGCCATGGACCCAACTGTCAGCCTCTCCACGTACAATACTCTTCCAATGGAAGTCGGTCGTTGACCACATTGACCACGTCGCACCGAGAGCACCAAGGCGGTGGACGACGGCGAGGCCTAGGAAGGGGACGACGCGGAGCCGGGTAAGACGTGGCAGTGGATGCCCACACGGAGAGGAGTACGAGGGTTCACTGGTTCGGCTGGGGTGTGTGGCTGCCGTCGCCGCAGAATAACAGGGGGTGTGGGTGAGTGGAGGGATGGCCTGGTCAGCGGTGGGACTAGTATGGGGGCGGTGAGGCCTCAGCGGCAGCGCAGCCGACCACGGGAGGCAGGAGCAGGCGGCACGACCGGCGCTGCTTTGGGCAGCTGGAGCAAGAAGGCCAGAGGTTGAAGAAGCACTATGGCCGTTGGATGGACATCGTACGGTCACTGGAGCTAGAATCGTTCATATTGACTAAGTTGACAAAGCCCTCTGTCCCTGCCAACTTAGTAGGCCCACAAGTCAGCCACCCACTATGGTGGGTCCCAGCTAGCAGGGGGTATTCATTTTTTTGTGCATCATAAGGAGGCACTTCCTTGCATGCGAAGATATAGCTGGTGGGTCCGACCTGTCAGCGGGGGGCTTTTTTTCGCGAAATACAGAAGCCCTTCCCGTGGGTCCTAGCTGTCAGGTGGAGGAATCATTATTTTGCGAGTAATAAGGAGGCATTTCCTTGCGTGCGGCCGTGGACCCAGCTGTCAGCCTCTCCACGTACAGTCCACTTCCGATGGATGTCGTTCATTGACCACGTTGACCAGGCCATGCCGAGAGGACCAAGGCGGTGGATGAAGGGGAGGCCTAGGAAGGGAACGACACGGAGCCAGGGAAGACTCGACAGTTGTTTCCCACGCGGAGGAGTACGAGGGTTTACTGGTTCGTCTGGCGTCCCTGGAGAATAACAGCAGGTGTGGGTGAGTAGAGGGATGACTAGGCCAGCGGTGGGAGTACGGTGGGGCAGTGAGGCCTGCACGGCAGCATAGCCGGCCGCGGGAGGAAGGAGCAGGCAGTCCCGCCGGCGCTTGTTTGAGCGGCTGGAGCAGGAAAAGCAGAGATTGAAGAAGCACGACAGCCGTTGGATGGACATCCAACAGTCACTGCTCTCGTGTGCATTAGTTCTAATAATGTACAACCCATTTGCTAATTCTTAAGAATTTTTTTGGATCCCATCTTCTTTTTGTTAGCATTACACCCCATATTGTGGCCACGGTTAAAAAGTATACGAATTTTTGCATATTTCGGTGCGGTCAACTGTTTTTAATCCCGAAATATCGATTCACATTCAAACTATTTTGAAAAATAATTTATATAAATATAAAATCCAAATAATTGTCCACGCATAAAAATCAATGGAATTTAAAATCTTGTAATGAAAAAAATTGGAACTAATTCCCGGTTTGATGTGTTTGCAAACCGAATGAAACTCTCCTCGTCTTGAAAGATTTGCAGCCCAGCAGGGCTGATAAAGCAAGTAGGCCTTGTTTGGGCATTTCTTTAAAAAAATAGAACTGGGCTAGCCATTTTCAGCAAGAAAAAAACACAACTGGGCTCATGATGTGGTAAACATAAATAAAACCCTGGCTAGACGGGCCACAACCCCCGCACAGCCCCGTTGTTACCCTGATCCGTCGCTAAAACTAGTATAAATAACAACTGCTTGTTCCTCAAAAAAAACTGCGCGACCTGCTGGGTCCCTGGTGTCAGCCGCTCGTAGTGTAGTTCTCTCGTTTATTGACTACGTTGACAATGGCATGAGCCCCAGATGTCCAACCATTAGGAGGAACCATATTTTTGGGCTTGTAATATAGAGGCACTTGCTTGCGTACTGCCATGACGCTGGTGGGTCCCTACTGTCATCCTCTCCACGTACAGTCATCTCCTTGTTCCTCTCGGTTGTTGACGTTGACAACGCAAGAGGGCGGCGCACCGCGCACGGCGAGCGAACCAAGGCCGCAAGGCGGAGGACGACGGCGAGGCCTCAGATGGGACGAACAGGAGCCGTGGAAGATGCGCCGGTCCAGTCGCAGGCGGAGGGGAGTACGAGGGTTGACTGGTTCGGGTGCGGGTGCGTGTTGGGGCTGACATCGCCAGAGAATAACAGGATGTGTGGGGGAATAGAGGGAGGGACTGGCCAACGTTGGAGGGTACGTACGGTAGGGCGGCAGAGGGGCAACCAGCCATGGGAGGCGGGAGCAGGCGGAGCCGACGGGGTGGTTTGGTTTGGGTGGCTGGAGGAAGAAGAAGACAAGAGATAGAAGATACACGACAGATGTTGGATGTCAATCCAACGGCTGGTAGGCAGAATCGTTTGTTGACTGGCTTGTAAATCGACACCACCTTGGATAGGCTATTTCCTCGCGGGTCCCAAATGTCAGAATTCAAATCTGTCATGGTCATGCAGCCTTTCCTATGAAAATTTACAACCCATTTGATGTGCTAGTTGGAAATAAGTTTGTGGGTGCTGGTGGGGGCTAATCACTTGGCTTCTGTAATGCACAGTGAGCTCAAGCAGCCGGCGAGAGTGATGTTATTTCCCTTGGTTGGGATTTGTTAGTTGTTACAATATTTCACTCTAAATTAAACGACTGGCAAGCCATTTGCCTTGCTTCAAAGAAAATATGACAGTCACAGCCGAGTTGAAAAGGGCAAGAACATCTAACTCCAGCTTACAAACTGTACAAAAGCACGAGGGTTAATTGTTCATCAGGTTTACAAAAAAACCCAGGTTGAAAAGGGCAACAACATCTAACTCCAGCACTGTTTTTGGCAGTCACAGTCAAATGGATCGGTCAGGTCCATAGAATGAACATCCTGGGTCGTAAAATTTACTGGATTATGACCACAATATGTTGTAAATAGAAGCCCGACACGTTCAGAAGCTCTTTTGCCCACCTGAAACTCCTTTTTTTGCTCTTCCACATACCCATCCGTCAAAACCATGCTGCTGATAAACTTAAGCCTGATGGACAATAGTAACCTCGCATTCAGCAGGAAGAATGTGACAAATCTAGTGTTTGCACGGTTGGCTACATATCGTTCTAGCGTTATTGTCTTCAATCGAATCTCATGAGAAGTGAGAAAATCCCGATGCTTACGAATCCACCGATTGGTTATAACTTTCTTACCCTGTCCTGTTGCCTAAATAGACATGAAGATTGAAAACAGTTAAGGTCTAAAAAAAGAGTGTCGAAAGAGCAACAGCTGAACGGTTAATTCTAGTACACTATATGCGGGCTTCCAATGTGCGTGAAATTATCACCTTTATATACAACTTCTCCAGACATGGAAAGCATTGCAGCAAGCCAATAATCTTGTTCAGATCAAAACTATTCATTTGGATATATAAGATCTTGACAGAATCCAGCACCATTGATAGGCCATCCATGGAGAAACTCTTCATTGAGCATAGAACATAATATTAGTACAAAATGTGTACTCCAAGGTGACATATAACTTATGCGCAGAAATTTAAAATGCAGCTTATGGTTACAAGTGTAGATGATAATGTAAAGTACCTGAAGAACTGTGGAGCCAAACACCATATTGAAATGAGCACAGAGATCATGTATTACACCCAAGGTCTCCAGTTTAGGCGCAGAGAGGACGGTTATTTGCAACGATGAATAACTAGAATCAAGGATCAACCTTTGAAGTGAAGGGGCATCTTGGATGATGAGCTGCCTTCCGTCAAAACAAATTCCAATTCTTACAAGGTTAGACGACTTTATTTGGAGACAACCGATTCTAACTGTGAAAACAAGCACCAAGCACTCCAGGGCAGGGCAACTGGAGTGGATGATGCTGTGCAATGAGGCCTCCGATATACGAACCCGCACAAGTGAAAGTTTCTTGAGAAATGGGAGTCGAAGGTTTAGTACCAGATTGTCTGGTAGGTCGCACATCGCAAAGGTGGCGGTGTGGAGAGAGGAGGAAAACCGCGAGATGGACATCAGTGCTGAGGCACAGGTAGATGGCGTTGGGTATCTGGTAGGTGATTTCCAGGGGAATAGTAGAACTCAAGCAGCTGTAGTTCTGTGAATTCAGGGGATTTCAGCCAGGCGTCCACCGTGCAGGGCATGGTATGCTTGCTCAGGTAGCATGACGGGATGCAGAGGCTTTGAACGGAGCCCTGGTGGGAGGAGATGATGGCTCTGGGGATTTCAAAATCATTGAAGAGAGATAGCTGACGACAGTCGAGATTAAGGGGCACGGCGCGCCATAGAGGGCGCCACCGAATTGAGAGGACTTGGGTGCGGCAGCAATCCTTGGTGGGGAGAAGCGAGATGATCTCCCCAAGGACGGCGTCCGGGAGATCGCTGATGCGGTCCACCCGAGATTCTACGGGTTCCTGGGATCCGGTGGGGGCGGGGTCGCCGCTTCTCCCCGCGCTGCCGGGTGCGGGATCTACAACAGGCGTCGCCGCTGGCGGGAGCCTCATCTTCTTGGCGCTGGGGTCAGCCGACTCCATTTTCCTCGAGGGCGTCGCGTCGCGCTCACGGATTTGAGCAGAGTAACGAATGACGAGCCTAGTTGTAGTGCGAGTGAAGAAGAAGGGGAGCTGGGGTTTTTCTGTAGTAGTGAGGAAGAAGGGGAGCTGGGGTTTTCTGTAGGAGTGAGGTGAGGAATTTGGGGGTACGAGTGGAGCGAGCTGACGTGAGGTGGGTGGGAGTGAGGAGGAAGAAGAACACCCAGGTTTTTTGGGGGGCGGTGTGCTGGGTGTGGGTAGCGCCTCTCATTCAGTAAATATATGGACTTTTGAATTGATTTTACTATTTACTAGGGTGGATGGGCTGTTTTGTCTTGGGCCCAGAGAAACAATTACTACTAGTACAGTGGAGACACTCTACAGCTACCCAGAAAAACAATTACTACTAGTACAGTGGATACAATACCGCTTCTGGCTCCTCCTAGGTCATCGAAACGTCTCCCTCTACTGAATGCCGTTATACTTTTGTTCACCGACATGCGGGCCATGCAGCGCGCGGGCCCAAATGCCATCCACCAAATTAGAAGGCAGTATGCAGGCGGAGAGTCACCCCGGTCGTAGCGCGGCAATAACGAGCCGTCGTATCACAAAACCCCACCTCCCCGCAGTCTAAGTTTGACGGACGAAGCAACCATCATTTCACTCTTCGCTGAATCCCCTTCTCCCTCACCGTCTTCAAGAAAGGCAACACTCGCATCTGCCACTGTTCTTCTCTCCCAACGAAGGGAAGGTAAGCGGATCCGTGATGTTGGTATATTTTCGTTCAGAGAAAAAAAGAACTTTTGCAAAGCAGTAACCGATCCTCACTCTCTTTTTTGTTTCATTGTCATTGCGATTGTGTTTTCCTTTCAGTGGTCTCCTAGTATTCGTCAGTTTCATGATGGACCAAGGAGAACCAGGCAAAGATCTGCCGATATTGGAGCAGACGCGGGAGGCTGATCCCCACGAGACAGAGAGCTCCAAGAAGATGGAGGCAGCCACCGAGCCGACCCCAGATACGCTCACGGCCACTACTGAGATGGTCAACGCCCCGTTTGAGGTTACAGCCCCCGTGGCACTGCAGGAGCAGTTTTCCCCCTTCGAGGATGTGTCCCCCCCCCCCGCTGAGCTGCCCAAGGTGATTTTCTTCTTTGCCGATCTCGATTGTGGTTTTTCATCTAAGTATGTGGTGATGAATAATGCAAAATTTTATTAGCTTCGATGCCATGCTATACATAGTGGTTTAAATAACTTGTGTTTCTTATACTGGAAAGTAATTCAGAATTTGTTTCTGTTTCAATTAGAGCCCTGATGCAGACAAGGATTGTGTGGTTGTACATGTCACTCGCTATGAGGCGGATGACCTGAATATACGCACTGGGAAAACAGAGTTTTTAGGCTGTTGGATCCTGGAAGCCATTTGCGCTTATACCAATGAAGAGTTGTATTCCAGCCTCACTGTTGTCAGGCGTGTTGTCCAGGGTGTACTGAAGCACAAGAAGTTCAAAGCTACTCCTTCGTTTGTGAGGCATACTGTTCTTGTCAAGCTTACGCAGGAAGATGACGTGGCATGCCTCCACAAACAAGTTTATGAGTGGCAAGGCCACAAGGTGGTCTTCATGAAGGTTCACAGGATTGAGCTGCTGCCGGACGTCCTCGATGATGTTCATGGCAAGGTCCATCTTGTGTCCAGCCCAAATTAGATCGAGGCATGAAATAGTTGCCCCAGCTAGTGTTTAATAGTAGTTTGGATTGTGTCTAATTATCCGAACCTTGCCTGTTATCGAGCCCTCTGGGGCTAGTACTCTGTTTGAATCCGTCTATGGGAACTGCTGCTACTTTTGTGTGCCCGTGAATCATCGTAATTGTTGCCGAAACAGATGCGTCCTTGCTAGTTTTATCATACGAGCAGTGTGTGTTTTGATGAAATGGAGTACTCGTTCGAGAACTGTGCGCCGACGTATACATAAGTACTTGTAAACACTGTTGGTGCTACCCCACTTGTAAGCAGTTGTGCAAAACACGGCACATTGGCTCAGCTCGCTTCAACACTAGGCTATCGACCAGCTAACAATCAACAATCTGCTGTCTGACATATAAGCAACTATGTATCTTGTTACCCTGGTTCATGTAGTTAACTGAGGCCACAATGTAAATTCCAAACGTTCACACGCTAGTCCAGCGTTCATGTGGAACACTCACATTAAACTCGGCTTCATAAAAAACTTGAAAAGCATAAGTTAAGCAATTTTATACATCTCAATGATTCATAGAACATAACAAACATATACTAGTTCACAGCAAAAGACAAAGTTGTGAGAAGGTTTACAAATCAGGAAAAAACAAGCAAGGCTTCTCTGAGCAAAGGGCCTCCCGGCAGGCTTAAATTTCCTGGAGTTCACTCTGGTTTTTTCTTGTTGCCACCATCCAGGGTTAGGTTCTCTAATTCCAGAATAACCAATTATAATTGTGTTCTCAGCTGGAATGCTTTACTAAACCATGTAGTGTACTGACCAGCTGAAATTCTTGTGCATTCCACTAAATTTAAGCACCGCTATTTGCAGAAATAAGCATACCACAATGCCTCTTGTCCGCGCACCTGTCCAAAAAACCGCCGTGCAGCCGTGCCAGCTAGTCCTCAGTCCATGGATGAACTGGTAGAAAGTGCATTTCGGACTAGGATGCAGTTGTTTTCGCTCGTCCCTACACTGCAATCAGGAAGTAAAGCGTACGAATCGACTTCTTTTATATTGCGTTGGTCATTCTACCTAGTAACTACCAATGTAGGAATACCTGGAAGACGGGTGGTTAGACGACGGCAACGAGGGATAGCCATCTCATTTTGCGCAGTTCTACTAAAACTGAGGTGTGTGCTTTTGATTGCGCGGATAGAAACGATACGGAGAAAGACATCCCGAAACGATATGGAGACAGACATCCTTGTTTGTGCAAATACGAAATACGGTTATTTAAAGCGTGACAGATATTTGTAGTGGCGTATGATTAACAGTAGCATCTATTGTGTTATAATTGGCACTAGATTGACAGTATGAAAGTGTCCTTAAGTAAGTAGCATCACATCACATCAACACTACCACTAGGTTAACCTGTAGAACAATAGCATTAGTATTACTGTCATGTGAGTAGCACATGGTTAGTAAATGTGCAATCAAATTTGTGCAGTTCCACTGGGATGAAGCAATGTTAGAGGTGTGAGATTTAAGTGTAACTGCAAAAACACAATTCATGGGAAATAAAGCAAGACGGAAGCACTTCATAAAATGGTGGTGGCATTACTTCAATTTATCGACGGCACTAGACCATTACTTATAGTGACATTAGGTGGCATTGCTTAATGCTTCATGTGATTTTACATTAACGGTAGCGATATGGGCGTAGGAACAGCAGGGGCATAAAGTGGTGAGGCAGATGTGGTTGCCGAGAGCGGCAAACACTCAGGCAGCATGTCTGCATTTGTCCCATTTTTATCTCCTCGGCGACATTTTCCTATGTGAGCACAGGAAATCTAGACCTGCTCATTCTCATTTGCGTTGTCCCCCAACACCTGTCACTTTCTTTCCTTTTTCAACCAAGAGATAGGTCCACTTCCCCCACCCTTCGCCATCCACCATGCTTTCTTCGTCTTTTCAACCAAGAGACCGGTTGGGTAGCCAGTATCTACTATTTGCCCCCATTTCCTCTTAGAACGAAGTCCTAGATTCATGCTATAGCTTTCCCACTTTCTTCCCTTTTTGAACAAACTCTTAGAGTCGACTGTATGAACTAGCTTCACCTCTAATAATAGTAAAAGTCTAGGTGGCTTTGGAACAGCAGACGGAAGTAGAAAAAGATCCACACGAAGCCAAGTGGGGAGCTGGGGCAGTAGAGCAAGGCAGGTTTCGAAGGAATATATACCTGAGGGTCGTCGGCATGTGGCAAAGACGGCGTTGGGAGGCCGCATCTTGGCCACAATACCGCAGGGAGGAAGAAGGGTCGGAGGCCCTCCGGAGCCGGCGCTCTCTCGGAGAGAACGGCACGGCCGCCGATCGGGACGCGCGGGCAGCCGTTGGTCTCCTCCCTCGCCGCCGACGACAGCGTGAACGATGCACCTACACCCCTGCCCGGTCGAGGTTGTCCGGCCGGATTTGTGACTAGCCGTGAGCTGAGAGAGAGTGTGGCCACCTATGTCTTGCTTAGATCTAGAGAGCATGAGAGAGTGAACGAGAGGAACCCTAGTAAAGAAAGCGCTAAGGCTCCTGCTTATATATATAGTGGAGTGATTTTGTTGTACCAGCTTCAAAAAAATGCGCTCCTACGTTTACCCGCGAGTGGGTGTGAGAGAACTAGTGCGTGCGTGCACCGCTTCTCTTCGTGAGAGTACAATATACTATGCCCAAAGAACGTTCGCCACAAGAGTAATAGTATAAGTGTGTGACGTGTGAGCTAAAATAAAATGTGCGCGACGTCTTTTGTTTTTTAGAAGTTCTGAGGGTAGGGTGTGAAGAGCACATATGTGTGTGACGTCTACCTGCAGATAGACGGTGGGTGCGAGAGGACTCGGGAGGGCTGCGTGTGCGTGAGAGAGAGGGGGGCACGTATCAATGCAATGCATGTGTCCGTAAATCATTATCCGACAAACGTTCGCCACAAGCCTTTTCCTGACGAATGCCGTAAGAACCGTTAGATCGGCATCAGACAGTGTCAGTTTTGCCATGTCATTTAACAGAACAGCCACTCCTCCTACACACAAATCTTCCACGTGAGTGTAGCAACTGCCGTATGCTCCCTCCGTTCCAAAATGCAGTGCATATAGCTTTATTGAAAATTCGAACCTCGCAAACTTTTACCGAGTTTTCGTGTACCAAATTGCACATGTAGAATACCCTGTATATATCATTTCATTCATCTTCGAGAGGTAACTATAAAGATGGGGGAGGAGTCTACAAAGAAAGACCATCGTATCACCTGCAGCAATTTCAACCATCCCTTGGTGTGGAGGAATATCATAGGAACTCTATATGATATGATTTTTATAGGATTTTTTCCTTTAGAGCCAATTGGTTCATAGGAATAGATTCATATACTCCACATTTCAAAGGAAATAAACATGATATCATTTCTATAGCTTTAGAGCCACTTGGTTCATATGAATGGATTCCTATACTCCCATAATTTCAAAGGAAAATAAACATTAGTGTATATTCAATAGAAAAGTTCATATGATATGAAGCAAATTACATCTCTTTTCTAATCCCTCCTCATAGGAATTGAGATACATGTCATCTCTAGATTCAATAGAAAAGTTCCTATGATGTCAACCAAATGACATCTGTTTTCCAATCCCTACTCATAGGAATTGAGATACTCCATGTCATCTCTTTCCCTACAACTTCCATGTATACATCTTTTATTCCTAAATAGCTAGTACAACCCACTAGTAGCTTTTTTCCAAGACATGCAACTATGGCACAAGAACTATATAGTGTGTGAATAACTTGAAAGATGGTCGCTGGATGAAGCTAATCCGATAGTGCAGAGATGGCAAATCCGAGCACTACTGGCCGTTGGATATCATCAACATTCCACCAGATCTGCCACATGTACAATTTAGAAGACTCCATGGTTGAACTTAAGCATAATGCACAAACCTCAAAACACAAGCACTTCTCCTTTGTTCTAGAATCTTCCGTATCATAATTGATTTTTTTTCTAAATGAATTGCCATTATTTGTTTTTTACTTTATGCTTTACAATGCACAACCCCATGAATCTTAACATTTTTATAAAACTAATTGATTTTGAATGAGATGAACTATAAGAACTAAACGAACATCTACATCATGCATATATGACTCAAAGCTTTACATGCTATAGTGTGTATTTATTCATAATTTGGTTTCGAAATCTCAGGCGTTCAATGCATGTGTACCTTACTAGTTTTGAGTAGAGTAACAAATTTCACACGGCCCCGGGTATATCAAAATGCAGGGCCCATGCATCATTGCCTTTTGGTCGAACCTACGTCCACAATTTTTTGTACGTACTATATCTCCACTGGTCCTCAAACCCAAAATGCTGCCTCGTTCCCCTAAAACCAAGCGGCCCACACATATTTAAGGCGTCGACTTGAACTCAATCCCTCTCCCGTTTACTACGACGTGGCCCCGCACGCCCTAGTAGTACTCCTACAAACCCTACCGCCGCACGCATCATCGGTTTTCTTCAAGAGGACGAGGGAGAAGCCGATTTGTAGTGGAGGCGCTTTCAAAAAAATGATTTGTAGTGGAGACCTGTAAGTGCATCTAGTGCCCCTTAGTGATTTTGGTGTATTGAAGACTTATAGGTTAAGGGACTAATGCGTTTGTGAGTGTACACAGATCTATAAGTCTATGAGGAGTTTGATAATTACAGTGAAAGTCGACCCCTAAAAATGAAGTTCTTCGACTGAAGACTTTGGATTTCTGATGACTTTCTGAAGACTTTGAAAGTGAAGAAATTGGTGTGACCTTGAAGACTTGGTATTCATTTGAGGAATATGAAGCGTGAAGACTTTTGTTTTTGTAGTCTCATTTTCTCTTTCTTGAGTCATAGGAAACACCATACTATTAAAGGGGGTCGAGGAAATACTATGGAAAAATTTCCATGTGATGCTCAACTCAAAATCCTACACCTACCAATCCCTTCGAGTGAAGCCATTGGAAATCTCATACAGTTCAGTCATATTCTTCAGTGATAGAGACGAAGTTCTTCTGGTCTCTGAGGAATTTGTTCTAACTGAGGAGTTAAGAATTCGCCAGTGCGGATTGCCTACACAGTGAGGAACATGATAACCCTGAGGAATTTGAACCTCAAATTTCCGACCGTTGTTGTGCTATGCGCCAGCTGTCCCAAAATATCTACCCACCTAACAGTCATATCATTGAAGGCCATTTATGTCTTATCATGCGGGCTGCTCCCTAGGCTATAAATAGCCGCCCCCTACAACCACTAGCTGGTTGGCTGCTCCGAGAGAAACTGACACTTGTCATTTGACAGCGTCCCATCCTCCGAGGACTTTGAGCAAAAATCATCAAGTGAGGAAAAACCCCAAACCCAAACACCTACAAACCCAAAGTGATTGAGCATCACTGAAGAGATTGATCCTGCGTGGATCCGATGCTTGTTACCTTTGAAGACTGTGCTTCTGCCAGACGGTTAGGCGTCATGGTCTAGAGCATCCAAGAGGAAATTGTGGATCGCCGAGTGACCGAGTTTGTGAAGGTTTGGAAGTCACCTGAAGACTTACCACGAGTGATTGGACGAGGTCTGTGTGACCTTAGTTCAAGGAGAATACGGTGAGGACTGGGTGTCCGGGACTGTGTGTCCTTAGGTTTAAATACCTAGCCGCTCCAACCAGATGTACAACTCAGACAGCAGTTGGAATTGGTCTACCAAATCATTGTCTTCACCGAGCTTACTGGTTCCATTTCCTCAACTCTTTCATTTCCTCATTCCTGTGTTGTGCAATTGTTCATATCTGTGTTTGAAGACTTTGACTGAAGACTTTCTCAATTTCCTCAGTTCAATTTCCTCAATCTGTTTGTCTTCATCCTGTGTTATCCTGTGTTTACCATTTCTGTACTCTGTGCTTGTTTTCATTTCATCATGATGACTATGCTTGTGTTCTGCTATTCATACTTTTGAGTACTTATTCCGCTGCAAGTAGTTCTTCGCTAAGGAATTTCCTCACCCACAAATTCCTCAGTGAAGAATTTATAAAAATCGCCTATTCACCCCCCTCTAGTCGATATAACGCAATTTCAATTGGTATCAGAGCAAGGTACTCCCTTGTACTGCCTGGAGTTTTAGTTATGTTGACCACAGGTATGAAGAAAGTGACATGTCCCATCTTTGACGGTCATGATTATCCCAAGTGGAAGGCCATGATGAAGAAGCGCCTCATGGCGATGAACATCAAGCTGTGGACCGTCACTGAGATTGGTCTTACCGATCTGTGCAAGACGGTGGAAGCTGATGACATTCGCAAGTACACTCTTCTCAACCTCACGACAAAGGGCGTCATCTGCTCCTGTCTGTCTCAAAATCAGTTCAGGAACGTTATGCATCTCGATCAGGCGAAGCTTATCTGGGACTGTCTCCCTGATGTCTATGAAGGTCATCGAACCCATCATGATCCTTGGTTTGAGGACTTCAAGGAATCTCTCAAATCAATGACATTCGAACCAGAATCATCATCATCCTCACCATGCCTTATGGCAGATGGTGAAAAGCTAACTGAATGCTATCTGTTTGAATCTAGTGATGATGAATCTGATGATGAATTAGGACCCAGTTATGTCAAGCTTGTTTCCCTTGCTGCTAAACAACAAAGAGCTTTGGAAAAGGTTCAAAACATGCTTAGTAAGAGCGATGATATGTTGGGTGAAGAAATGGATTAGTCAAAAGCTTTGGCTGAAAGTCTTCAGAGACTTCATACTAAGTATGACACCCTTCAAGATCAACATAACACTCTCTTATCTGATCATGAGAAGCTTTCTTATGAATTTCTTCAAAGAAAGCAAGATCTTGAGAAGCTAAGAGTGAGTTGTGAAGATCTTCAGAAGGAGCGTGATTCATTACTTGCTCAACAAATCAGCGCTGCTCAGGAAGAATTTGTTCCTCCATGTTTGAAATGCATTGAACGTGAATCTGCTAATTCTTCACCTGAATGTTCAAATGCTTATAATGCTACAAATTCTTCAACTGTCTCTGCTATCACTAATTCCTCATCTGAGGACATTGCTAGTATCACTGACGATGCAGGGCTGAAGGAATTGTACATGACAGGCATGTACAAAAGCCTCAAAGGGCATCAAACTCTTTGTGATGTGCTTAAAAGCAGATCCTCAACAGGAACCCTAGGAAAGAGGGTATTGCCTTTGAGAGGAAACTCAATGCTGATGGTACATATTGGAAGCCTGAGCAGTACCCCAAAACCTCATGGGTTGCTGCAAAGGGACCTCCAGTTGATCCATCTAATTTATCTGGCTTTACATGCGAATCTTCTCATTCTTCTGATGAGTCATTTGACTCCAACTACAAACTGTTTAAAAATCAGAATGGTGAAGTATTTGCTAGATATGTTGGCACTAACTGCAGGAACAGTTTTCCTATGAAGAAAATCTGGGTTCCCAAAAGGTGCCTTGAAAGTCTTCAGGTGAATGTCCTCATGACACCACCTGTGAAGAATAGGAACCCCAGATCAAATTCTTCATATCGATCCAAGTTCTCATACGGACCAAATTTCTCACGTGGATCAAATTCCTCAAAAGGATCAAAGTCCTCATATGATTATCATCGTGCTAACAACTCTGTTTCGCAGGGAAGAGCTAAGGGCTATGAATATGAGCATTATTCTTCTAATCATTATGTTCATAAGTACTCGAAGAATTTCTCTGCTTATTCATATGCTTACCCTAACTCCTCTTATGTGAAACGAAATGGATTGGCTTCTATGCCACCTTTCTCGTATGGAGCTCGCAGAGTGATGAACTCTTTGCCACCCCTTCAGATGTGGGTGGTGAATAAAAACAACTAATCTCTTATGCAGGGTCAGGTCTCCAGACGTGCGTGAACATCTGAAGAATTTGCTAGAGACCTGAAGTGTGCCTGAAAGGACGCACGCTAATCATGAAGAAATGAACTTTTATTTCTCACGTCCTCATACTGCTTTATCTGTTCTATTGCTTGATGAGATTGATCTAATGAATTGATGTCATATTCTTCACTGATGAAGTATATGAAGTTCGTAAGCTGCACTAATTCATCTGCAGGATGATCAACCCAAAGCCACTGAGTGGGTCCTCGATAGTGGATGTACAAATCACATGACTGATGACAAGAATCTATTGATTGATGCTCCCTTATCACCATCGCATCTAAAGCATATCATCTTCGCTGACAAAGGCAAAAGTCAGGTATTGGGTCTAGGTAAGGTTGCGATCACAAAGGATCAACACATGGACAAAGTCATGCTTGTCGAGTCCTTAGGATACAACCTCATGTCTGTCTCAATGCTTTGTGATCTTGATATGGTAGTTGTCTTTGGCAAGTATCGTTGTGTTGTGGTTATGGAAGCTGACAATTCCAAAGTCTTCGAAGGCTTTAGGAGAGGAGACTTGTATATTGTTGATTTCTCTACAGGACCGCAACCAACCGTGTGCCTACTTGCAAAAGCTTCAAAAGGATGGCTATGGCATCAACGACTTGGTCATGCAGGCATGAGGAATTTGCACACGCTTGCGAAGAAGAAGCATGTCATTGGCATTGAGAATGTCAAATTCCTCAACGATCACCTATGTGGAGCTTGTGAAGCTGGAAAGATGACCAAGGCTAAGCATCCAGCGAAGACTATTATGACCACTACTCGACCATTCGAATTGCTTCACATGGACCTCTTTGGTCCTAACCATTACTCAGCAGTCACAAATGACGCATCTCTCTATGGGCTTGTTATTGTTGACGATTACTCTCGTTACACATGGGTACACATTGTTACTTACAAACATGCAGTGCAGGAAGTCTTCAAACGATTTTCCTTGAGGGCTTCAACCAACTTTGGTGTGAAGATCAAGCACATCAGAAGTGACAATGGAACTGAGTTCAAGAATTCTGGTCTTGATGACTATCTTGATGAACTTGGTATTACTCATGAGTTATCTGATCCTTACACTCCTCAGCAAAATGGCGTCATGGAGCGCAAGAACAGAACTCTTGTTGAGATGGCTTGCACTATGCTTGATGAGTACAAGACGCCTCGTCACTTCTGGATTGAGGCAATTTATACTGTGTGCCACATCATCAACAGGGTATATCTTCACAAATTCTTCAAGAAGACTGCCTATGAACTCCTCACTGACAAGAAAACCAATGTGAGTTATTTCAAAGTCTTCGGTGCTAAATGTTGGATTAGAGATCCTCATCACAATGCTAAATTTGCACCGAAAGCACATGAAGGTTTTATGCTTGGTTACGGAAAGGACTCGCACACCTACAGAGTCTTCAACACCGTTCTTCACAAGGTCGTTGAAACTGTAGATGTGCGGTTCAATGAAACTAATGGCTTGCAAAGAGAGCACCTACCCTCTGTGATAGATGAACCAGCACCTGAGGAAACTATCAAGTTCAAGGCTACTGAGGATGTCATTCCTACCGAAGAATCTGCTGAAGAATTCATTCCAGAACGTGAAGAATGTCGAGCTAATGCACCTGAAGAAATTGCTGAAGAAAATGGTGCTGAAGAAAATGCTGATCAAATTCCTCGACGACAACCTACTCATCCTTGCAAAAGAAGTGCAAGTTGAGAAGATCATCGATGACATTGAAGCACCAGGTCCTCTCACACGCTCAAAAGCTTCACATTTATCTAACTTTTGTGGGCACTATGCTTTTGTCTCTATCTCAGAGCCCACTAAGGTAGATGAAGCATTTCTGGAGCCTGAGTGGATTCAGGCCATGCAAGAAGAATTACATCAGTTCAAGCTCAACAATGTTTGGGAACTGGTCAATCGTCCAGATCCTCGCATACACAATATCATTGGCACAAAGTGGATCTACCGCAACAAGCAAGATGAAAATGGCCTTGTGGTGAGGAATAAGGCACGGCTAGTAGCTCAAGGCTACACACAGGTTGAAGAATTGATTTCGATGAAACTTTTGCCCTGTTGCTAGACTTGAAGCTATTCGCATATTACTTGCTTATGCTAACCATCATGATATCACCTTATATCAAATGGATGTGAAAAGTGCATTCCTCAATGGTAAGCTTGAGGAAGAAGTATATGTTGCTCAACCGCTAGGTTTTGAAGATCCTAAGCATCCTGACAAAGTCTTCAGACTAAATAAGGCCCTCTATGGCCTCAAGCAGGCCCCTCGGGCGTGGTATGATACTTTGAAGGAATTCCTCATGAAGAAAGGCTTCAAACCCGGTTCACTCGACCCTACTCTTTTCACTAAATCATATGATGAAGAATTGTTTGTATGCCAAATATATGTTGATGACATCATTTTTGGCTGTACTGACCAACGTTATAGTGATGAATTTGCCTATATGATGAGTGAAGAATATCAAATGTCTATGATGGGAGAGTTGAAATTCTTCTTAGGTCTTCAAATTCTTCAACAGCGCAATGGCATATTCATATCTCAGGAGAAATACCTCAAGGATGTACTGAGGAAATTCAGCATGCAAGATTGCAAAGGCGTCCAAATTCCTATGCCCACAAATGGCCATCTGTGCACTGATGAAAATGGTATTGACTTCGATCAAAAGGTATACCGCTCCATGATTGGTTCTTTATTGTACTTATGTGCATCTAGGCCAGATATTATGCTTAGTGTTTGCATGTGTGCCCGATTTCAAGCTACACCGAAGGAATCACACCATAAGGCTGTGAAGCATATTCTTCGATATCTAGCTCACACACCAACACTAGGATTATGGTACCCCAAGGGCTCGGCTTTTGATCTCGTTGGATAATCTGACTCTGACTATGCTGGTGTTCGTGTGGATCGCAAGTCAACATCTGGTACATGTCATTTCCTCGGACGATCTTTGGTGTGTTGGTCCTCGAAGAAACAGAACTGCGTATCACTGTCTACTGCTGAAGCTGAGTACATTGCTGCTGGTTCTTGCTGTGCTCAATTGCTGTGGATGAAGCAAACTCTCAAGGACTACGACGTCAATGTGAAGAATGTGCCTCTCTTCTGTGACAATGAGAGTGCCATCAAGATTGCTCACAACCCAGTTCAACACTCGAAGACAAAGCACATTCAGATTCGTCATCATTTTCTTCGCGATCATGTGTTGAAGGGCAACATTTCTATTGAGCATCTGAAGACTGAAGAACAGCTAGCCGATATCTTCACAAAGCCCTTGGATGAGAAGAGATTTAGCAAGTTGCGGTGTGAGCTAAATATCTTAGAATCTTCGAATGTTCTTTGAAAAGGACACTCATCCTAACACTTATGCAAAATTGATGACTTAGATGTGCAACACATGAAGAAACATTTTTATTCAAATCAATGAAGAATAACACTCTAAGTGTGAAGAAATTAATGAAGAATTTGATTCTCAAAACCCTACGACAATTGTACGCGGTGTCTAAAATCATCATTCTTATACGGTGATCACGCCACCACAAAAGTTGAAAATCTTCAATTTGAGTTTTTTTTACTTTTGAAATTCCTCACTTGTTCATATTATTCAACTTTGCAAAATCTTCACTGTTTCCGTCGTTTCTCTTCATTTGTTATATAAGTTTATGTCCTCTACAGCATTCACTTATTGCCATTTCTTCAAGTTGCTATTTCTGCTAAGTGAATGTGATCGGACCCTTCCCCCTCTATGCTATACTCAACCCAATCTATTCACAAATTCTTCATGTGCGTTCTATTTGAAACTTGTTCAAAATCTTCACTCTGTTCTTGTCAGCTGAAGAATTTGCAAACGAAACTTTTAACTTATCTTATCCAAATTTTTGGCTTTGCCGCTCAAACCGTTCCGCTTCCCACGATATACTTATCTATTCACCCACGATCTAACACGATCTCCACCTCTTAGTACGTGGGTGACACATGTCATGCGAATGAGAAGGGTCAGGGGCACGTTCGTCCAATTTCTTCGGGCGAACCATTTTTCACCGTGGCTATAAATACCCCCTCTCCCCTTCCTCACTTCTTTAACTCCGCTCGACCTCTCTCATAGCTCGAGCTTCTCAAAACCCTAGCGCCGCCGCTACATCATCGTCGCTGGTGAGGAAGAGCTTCACTGCCTCGACCTCGTCGCCGCCGTACTCACGCCGGCCGCGGAAATCTTCACCCCGCCGCCGCCGTAGCCGTCTTCCTCCGCCAAGTTAGGGCGTGGAAGATCTGCACAGACGAGCTTCACTTCTCCACATCCCAGTTTGTCGTGTTCTTCGTTCAGGGTAATTAAAAGTTACTTTTACTGCCCACTTTGATTCAAATGTTTACTACAAAATCTTCAAAGGTGTTTTTTTCCAATCCTGACACACTAAAAACCTCACATGTCATCTGCTCTTGATTCATTTCTCTAAGCATCACTTTTCTTCAAGATTCCTCAATTGTGTGGATCTTCGAGCTATACAACTCTGGAACCTAAGACAAAGAACGCTTAGTGAAATTCTTCAAGACTCATTTGGTCAAATTCCTCAAACTTGTTCTTATTGAAAAACCTTCTGAGAACGCATATGACCTCTCCAAATTCCTCGCAACTGTACTCTTTTCACAGGTACTCATGTCCGCTGCTGAATCACTAGGTTCTCGTCAACTTAACTCATTTGCAGCGTTCCTTGAAGAAAAGTTGCATACTTCTTCAGAGAGTTCAATTGTTCAAATTCCTCAACTGAAGAAAATGGCTAATGGAAAGAGGCCACAGAAAGGAGGAAAGAAGCCTGAGGTTAATACTGCCTTTGAAATCCCTGAGGACATTTATGCTGGGTACTGCACACCCCCTGAGGAAGATAAAAATCAGCGCAAGGTGCGCATTCAGAGGATAGAAAGGAGATGGGCAAAAGAGTGGAGGGAGTATAGGTATGTGACTCCAAAATACATGAAGAAATTCGCGGTTACTCCTCCATGCTCAAGACCTCCATTGGCACCTGGCCAAGAGGTAGATCCCACTAGCATCAAGCGTGGTGAGGATTTTCCTGAAGAATGGGCCAAGCGCCAAGCCAAGTTGTCCAAACAGGCAAAAGATGCAGTGAAGAAATTCAACGAAGATTCCACTGCTGCTGCTGATGAGGCCTCTGTACGGCCGAAGAAATCCATGGCAAGAAGCCTGCGCACAAGCCAAGTGCCTCTTCGTCAATGCCCTCGCGGCCAATTTCCTCAGCTCAGCCCTCACGGCCAATTCCTCAAGCTGCTCCTGCTCCTCCAAAGTCCTCAGCTGCTCCGACAAAATCCTCAGCACCTGTGCATCCCGCCACGTGCCAAAGGACTACAGGCATCTCTATTGCCTCAGGAGCTTCAGCTAGTTCCTCAGCTGCACCAAAGTCTTCAACATGACCCTCTCTACTGAAGACAAAGACAACTGCTGGACGAGGCTCTCGCCCAAGTCCTCAGAAGAAGCAGGTCGCCTTCCAAGTTCCGTCTGATGAAGACGAAGCTGATGATGAAGAACTTGCTGAAATCATCAGAGACAGGCAAGTCAGGGCCGCTAGAGCCAAGGGCACAGAAGTGCCATTGCTTTTGGATCCAAAGCTGATCCTCGACTATATTGATCTCTGGCACAAGGACCCAAACACTCCTATGCCTGATTTCAAGTTGACACTTGGCCAAAGTCACATGCTGACCCATTTCATCAGTGAAGAAAAATGGAAATATGAGAAGGCCAGGCAACTCAAGAAAGCACAATACAGGAAGGAGAAGTTCCTGAAGAACAATGTTATCTCTATGACAACTGATGAACTTGTAAAGCTCTAGTCTGAAATCAAAGTCCTCAGCGATGATTTCAACGCTTACTATGTTGATTGGAAAGGAGCCAAGGTCAGGTTCGTCAATCTGACGAAGACACTCACTTCAAGTGTCGCTGCCCCTGTGCATATTGAAGTCACTCAGGCTGAAGCATCTGCTCAGCAAACTGAGGAACATGCCAGCACCGCTGATGACAATCAGGCTGCTGAAGATAATGTGAGTTCCAGGGCACCCCCTAACGGTGCGCGTGAAGAAAATGAAGAGGTCATTGCAACTGCATCAGTTGTGCCTGAAGAAACTGCAACAAATTCCTCTGCTCAACCTGCGCCTACTCCAACTCCAATCCTTCCATCTGCATCTGATATGAAGAAGACCAAGGCTGTAGAGCGTGCAGCTGTGAAGAAAAGGAAAGCATCAGCTTCTTCAGATTCTTCTGCTCCGAAGAAAATGAAGCCTATGACCAGCTCTTTCGCAAACCCGATTGATGCTATTCCAGTCTCAACCATGCCATCAAAGGATCTTGTTCCTTTTGATGAAGAATATGTGATCCCTAGCGGATCTGATGAAGAAACTCCTTCTCCTGCTACGTCAGAGCAGATGGATGAAGAAATTGAAGTGGATGAAATCCCATCAACCCCAGTTGTTTCCTCGCCTATGCCTCAGTTTACTGCTGAAGAGGCCGGTGTTGAAGAAATTGAAGATAAAGATGTGGACATTGGCTGTACCACACCTATGATGAATGATGACTTTTGGGAAAGTCAGCACCCCAATTCTCCACTCTTCACTCCACTGCAGCAAATTCCTCAGTCCCCAGTCACTACAGTTCAAATGGGCTATGATGAAGCTCATGAAGACATTCCAGCCGCTAGTGCTGAAGAAACTGAAAATGAAGAATTCAAGAACCAGGCTGCCACTGAAGAGGAAGCAGAAATTCCCCAGCCTGAAGAACCTGAGATTGTGATTCCTGAGGTTGTGATGCAACTCACTGACACTCCTCTGCCCAAACCAAAGGATCCCTTCTCCAGGAAGCAAAAATTCAAAACTGATGCCTTCTTTGGCGAGCATGTATTTTTCACTGATTACAACCCTTATGACTCTGCTCGCATAAGGAAGAGGCGTTTCTGGACTGCCAGCCAGGAAAATTTCTATTCCTCAGTGCTGTTCGACAAAGACAAAGTGTTCGATCATGAGCACATTCCTCACGTGGACATGGAATCTCTACCGTGCTTCGTGCCAGTCCTTAATGTTCTTCACGATGCTGGACTGTTAAATTTCTGCACTGACATCTATGATTGGAATGAAGAACTTATTCTTCAATTCTATGCAACACTGCACATCACCGGCAACTCTGAAGATGTGAATTCATGGGTGCTGGACTGGACGTCTGAAAACACACACTACAAGGCACCAGCTACTGAATTGCTTCGTGCCTTACCTTTGAGTCCGCCCCCTGAAGGTGCTTGTTGGGTCTACAATGAACCTGAGCTAACCGATCACTACATGCAAGTGCTGATGAAGCCTTTGAACCCAGGTCAGACCTCAAGAACAAAATTCCTTGTGAAGGAATTGTTGTATGTGCCTCGGACTATCTATCGCATTCTGACGAAGACATTGAGTCCAATCAAGGGCCACGACTCAAATGAAGAAGAAGTCGTTGGCATCATGAAGAATCTACTTTTCAGTATCGTTCATGGCATTCCCATCAACTTCCATGATTTCTTCAGGAGGACTCTGGCTAATGTCGCCATGTCACCATTTGAGTTGAAGCCTTATGCACCTTGGATTATGAGATTCATCAGGACAAGGTATTCACTCAACTATAGAGCTGATACACTGAACCATTGCAGCTACTTGCCCCCAATTGAAGTCCTCAAAAGGACATTTTCCTCAGCTGATGAAAAGGGCAAGGCTACTACTGTAATTGATGAAGGCAGTCGTCCATTGGATGGACAATTTCGCAAGGCTGCATCCTACTCCACCAATGATGACTCTGCCACCCATGACTCTGCCGCCAACGCACCCAAGCAAAATCCTTAAGGCACAACACCCAGGGTGATGACTGACCGTGAGCTTCTCCTCAATCTTCACCAGAAGGTTGATCGCAATCATAAATGGGTCAAGCGTCAGTTTGGTTCAATTCTTCACAACATGGATGCTACCCACAATCAGTGAAGAAAAACCACTACTACCTTCATGAAATCCTCAACCGCACCTGGGCTGTTCTGTCTCAAGTCTATAGTGAAGAAGATCTGAAGACAATGGGTCTCAAGGATGATCTTGACTGGGCTGCACCTCCTCCAAAGAAGTAAAAGAAGGTCAAGGTTCCTTCCTTGGTGGCTAGCTCCTATTCTTCATCACGTGACACTAATGAAAATGAAGATTTGGACGACACTGCGGCAGGCCCTACTCCAACAACCAACCCCAACAACGCTGACGCTCCTTCATCACCTTGATATTCTTCAGGGGCGTTAGTCCTCATTTTCGACCCTTTTGGTCATTTGATAACAAAGGGGGAGAAATTTGAGTTAGTCCTCAAGCGGGTCCATCTTATGGGCATTTTTTTCTAAAGTTACAACTCTCGTTCTTGATGGCCTGATACTTTTGCTGTTTCTTCTGCATGCTTATTCCTCATTAATGTTATTGCACGCATGCTGAATTACATCAGTCACCATATTTCATCATGCATTTCAAATTCTTCATATATTATGTCAAATGCGTGTATGAATTACAAGATATAGGGGGAGATCTCCATGATTCAACGCTTCAAGTGTGCATTGCTTCAAAAGCAAATTCCTGACTATGCACAGCTCAGGGGGAGTTCTTCTATATCTTGCAATCAAATTCCTCAATATTAGTATTTACACTTCATATGTTTATCCCTGTTGAAAACTTAACCTATATTGTCATCAATCGCCAAAAAGGGGGAGATTGTAAGTGCATCTAGTGCCCCTTAGTGATTTTGGTGTATTGAAGACTTATAGGTTAAGGGACTAATGCGTTTGTGAGTGTACACAGATCTATAAGTCTATGAGGAGTTTGATAATTACAGTGAAAGTCGACCCCTAAAAATGAAGTTCTTCGACTGAAGACTTTGGATTTCTAAAGACTTTCTGAGGACTTTGAAAGTGAAGAAATTGGTGTGACATTGAAGACTTGGTATTCATTTGAGGAATATGAAGCGTGAAGACTTTTGTTTTCGTAGTCTCATTTTCTCTTTCTCGAGTCATAGGAAACACCGTACTGTTAAAGGGGGTCGAGGAAATACTAAGGAAAAATTTTCATGTGATGCTCAACTCAAAATCCTACACCTACCAATCCCTTCGAGTGAAGCCATTGGAAATCTCATACAGTTAAGTCATATTCTTCAGTGATAGAGATGAAGTTCTTCTGGTCTCTGAGGAATTTGTTCTGACTGAGGAGTTAGGAATTCGCCAGTGCGGATTGCCTACACAGTGAGGAACATGATAGCCCTGAGGAATTTGAACCTCAAATTTCCGACCGTTGCTGTGCATGCGCCAGCTGTCCCAAAATATCTACCCACCTAACGGTCATATCATTGAAGCGCATTTATGTCTTATCATGCGGGCTGCTCCCTAGGCTATAAATAGCCACCCCCTACAACCACTAGCTGGTTGGCTGCTCCAAGAGAAACTGACACTTGTCATTTGAGAGCGTCCCATCCTTCGAGGACTTTGAGCAAAAATCATCAAGTGAGGAAAAACCCCAAACCCAAACACCTACAAACCCAAAGTGATTGAGCATCACTGAAGAGATTGATCCTGCGTGAATCCGATGCTTGTTACCTTTGAAGACTGTGCTTCTTCCAGACGGTTAGGCGTCATGGTCTAGAGCATCCAAGAGGAAATTGTGGATCGCCGAGTGACCGAGTTTGTGAAGGTTCGGAAGTCACCTGAAGACTTACCACGAGTGATTGGACGAGGTCTGTGTGACCTTAGTTCAAGGAGAATACGGTGAGGACTGGGTGTCCGGGACTGTGTGTCCTCAGGTTTAAATACCTAGCCGCTCCAACCAGATGTACAACTGAGACAGCAGTTGGAACTGGTCTACCAAATGATTGTCTTCACCGAGCTTACTGGTTCCATTTCCTCAACTCTTTCATTTCCTCATTCCTGTGCTATGCAATTGTTCATATCTGTGTTGAAGACTTTGACTGAAGACTTTCTCAATTTCCTCAGTTCAATTTCCTCATCCTGTTTGTCTTCATCCTGTGTTATCCTGTGTTTACACTTTCTGTACTCTGTGCTTCTTTTCATTTCATCATGATGACTATGCTTGTGTTCTGCTATTCATACTTTTGAGTACTTATTCCGCTGCAAGTAGTTCTTCGCTAAGGAATTTCCTCACCCACAAATTCCTCAGTGAAGAATTTATAAAAATCACCTATTCACCCCCCTTTAGTCGATATAACGCACTTTCAAGACCCCTACCCTAGGGTGCCCTAGGTAGCTGCCGCACGCTTCATTGGTTTTCTCTTTTCTTTATGCTCTTGTGCCCTAGAGTGAAATGATGGTTGCTTCGTCCATCCAGCTTAATGCGGGAAAGGTGGGGCTTTCTGATTTGACCCCTCATCGCTCATTTTCTACTACTGCGGCGCTACGACCGGGGTGCCTCCAATTCCAACCGCTGCTCCAAACTCTAATTTGGTGCATCGCACGTGGAACAAGATGGTGGATGAGCCACATGTCGGCCAAAGGGGTCCTATTAAGTGTGTCGCCATTTCGTGTGCGGACTGAACCTGCTTGAGTCGCTACGCAGACACGACAGGTGCAGCCTACCACTTGGTTTTGCTCCTTGGTGAATCCCGACTATATTGATCTAAAAAGATACGTACTGAACTACCCTCTCCGTCTTGTTTTTTTAGACGTCTCGTTTTATAGGGCGTGCATGTAGTTCTAGGTCATCCATTTGACTAACTAAATCTGAGTTACTATGTCACAAAAAGTATATCATTGGATTATTAAGCGGATGTAGTTTCTAAACATATACTGTTCATCACATATATAGCCAGTTAAATTCTCAACCTAGAACGACGTGCATGCCATGTAAACCGATACGGAGGAAGTATAGTAGTAAAAATGAGGTGATTTTACCGAGCGATCGACGGGGGAGCATGGCCTGTCATGTGGTCCCACGTGTCATGATGTACCAAGGCGATGCGCGTGTCCCTCTTGAGGCAGAAGCAATACTACGTGGTTTGAGATGATGGCGAACCGAAGTGTGAAATAATGGCTGCTTCGTCCGTCTGGGAAGGTGCGGCATTGTGATTTGACGTCTCATTGCTCATTACTACTACTACTGGGGTGGTACGACTGGGGTGCGTCCCCCCTACTATTCTGCAGTGTTATTTGGTGCTTGACACGTCGACCCGGTTGCTATATGTCCGACATGTCGGCGACAGGAGTTACAGAATTCATGAAAGCGAGCGTCGATGGAGTAGTACAAGACATGGCTTGGGTTTTTGCTGCTTCGCGCGATCCATCGATACAAACCCGGACTAAAAAAAGGCGAGGGTGGGTTTTTCCCCGCGTGGCACGCAGGGGAGTTTGGCATAGTCTGTTCGAGGCAAGGAGGAAGGAAGGGAAACAAGCAAATAAAGGTTGAGCGACTTAGTTTTGGGAAAATCTGATTTTACGGAGTACGTACCCACTAGGGTTTATAGGGCTCATCTAAAAAACATTCGTTTTTCCTTTTTATAAGTCTCAATTCTAATACTAGTAGTAGTACCATCACATGTTGGATTTCGAGGTGCGTTAGATCACCCGATGTGTGAAGAGAAAACTCACCAATGTATGTAGAAGTTCATGGAAATTTAGTGGTCATTCATGCATTCGTTCTAATTAATGCCTCAGTAAACATAACTTCTTGAGAAAAACGAGCATACGAATTACTTGTGCAAACTAGGAGTACGAAATTAATCCGACCACTCACTGTCTACCTTGGTTGGAGAGATTTTGAAATTGAGCCATAAACTGGAAAGGAGGGAGTAGTAACTTTTGTCTCGATTACTATTTGTGGCCTTGTATAGATGCAAAATGTATTTTTTTTATAGTGGCCTTGTATAAGTAAATGGAGGGAGTACTAAAGGACATATATATTCCAAAAAATATGATAATCTCTCTAACCAAGGTAGTAGGGACGATGAGTAAACGGAGGGAGTAGTAAAAATTTCTCCTCGTCCTGCGAGCCACCGCGCGCGTGGGCGAGGGAGCGGGCGTAAGGCGTACAGTACTACTACTAGTAAGCAAGCTTCACCTCATCCTGCGAGCCACCGCGTCCGTGGGCGGGGGAGACGGTGTACTAAGCAAGCTTCTCCTCGTTCTGCAAGTTGACGGGACACATCAAAAGTACTCCAGTGTATAGAGCCTTGCCTCTAAGGTAGGCCCCACATGGTTTGCCTCTTTTTTTAACATAACGCGTCAAGTCGCAATTTGTTTGTTCACCCGTGGTAGACGATCCTCCCTCCATCTAATGGACAACTAGTACACGTGTCAAGTTACCATGTGGGCTGCCTTTCGTACAGAAATGAGCTCCACCGTGTACCCGCGCGGGTGCGGTTGGGAAAGAGACGGGAGTACGTGCGCCGTGCGTGCACCTCTTCTCTTCGTGCACGTCCCCCACCTACGTGGGTGTGTGTGAGAGGGACACTAGAGATACAAACCTGGACATAATGCGCCGTCCATCCGCATGCCTCCGCCCAGTCCGACCGCCAGTCACCACCACGCCCCACTCCTCCTCACCTTATCTCTCATCTTTCTCCCTCCATTTTTATATACAAGGCCACTATCAAAATTACAATTTGCAGATATACAAGGCCACTATCACTAATCGATGCAATATTAATGGTGTTTGCCTCGTAGTACTACTAGCAAAGGAGTACATTAATTATCCCTTGCATGCATGCGGGAGTGTGAGCATTGGCTTGATGTGCATGAAAGAGAAGAATACACATTAATTTACACAGCAAAAAAGGAAACAAGGTGGCTTGCAACATTGAGTTAGAAGACATTAATTTTTGCCTTGGTACTTGTAATATGGGTTTGTGGCCTTGTATACAAAAATGGAGTCCGATAAAATTCTCGAGATACCATTTATCCGATAAAATTCTCGAGCAATCATTAGTTTTTACAAAATGGGATTACTCCTGCATGGGTCAATCACAACAGGTGTTTTGTAAAAAAATGCATCTTGATGTTCCGTGCAATGCACGGGCATCTTGCTAGTCCATGAAAACAACACATGGCAAAATTCCACGGCGAACGAGGGATTTGAATCTGTTGGGAGGGGCTGTTTGGATCTTGCCCGGGGTAGCCAAAATATTGGCGACCCTTTCGTCCACCGGTGCCCTTTGCCACCGATGAACGAGGAATGGCTCGGGTTCTCATGCATCCTCCAGCGTGCACGTTGGAGACGAGCTCGCATGAGTTGTGTTCTTTTTGTCCCACCACACCGCCTGAGCCGCCCGCAGACCGACCGACGTCCCGCAAATTACGCCATCCAACCGTAGCCGCACACATTATGACAGCAAGTCAACCAACCGGACGAAATTCACGCAAACACGGCAATATTTCATATAAACAACGACGGAAATCATATAAGATACCGGATTTTCATAAAAACATGACGGATTTCATTACATTCAAATGAACTACGCGGTGCTAGTTCTAGATAGCACAGGTATATAATACCTGGCCTAAATGGTCGCCCGCCGATCGATTTGTGTTCCTCATGTTCGGCAGCACGATCACCGGACTGCTGGGACCCCTGGAGGTATATGCGGGGTTGACGAAGGTCCTCGCAACAAAAGGATCCGGAAAGATACCTGTTGTGTACGCCGGCGTCGCCTCCGTGGTGGCCTTCATGGGTCCCAAGTGGAGGCGGCCTCTTGTGTTCTACTTCTCCTCAATGATGGCGGCGGACGCGGAGGCGCTGGCCACCGACTCGTCGCTCTCCACGCCGCCAGCATGGGAGTCTCGGCCACAGAAACGGGAGACGCGGTACAAGGCGGCGGCGTGGATGGGAACAACGATGCCCGTGCGCCGCTCCTCGTGGAGATGGCCTGGAGCGGCGAGTTGCTGAACATATCATTTTCATGGTCTAGCAAATATTGTTCTAAGGGATCAGTAGGAGGCACAACAATAGAAGCAAGACCAATAATTTCATATTTACTAGGCAATTCCTTATCATGGGGTTGTCTACGAAATTTGGAGATATTAAATCATGAGACACAGCCCCAAAACTTAAAGTAACAGTTTCTTTCTCACAATCTATTTTAGCATTAACAGTTTCAAGAAAGGCCTACCAAATATAATGGGACAAAAATCATCTTGCAGGGAACCAAGAACTAGAAAATCAGTAGGGTATTTTATTTTCCCATACAAGACTTCAACATCTCTAACAATCCCAATGGGTGACATAGTATCTCTATTGGCAAGTTTAATAGTGACATCAATATCTTCTATTTCATCAGGTGCAATATCATTCATAATTTCTTGACATAAAGTAAAGGGAATTGCACTCACACTAGCATCCAAATCACATAAGCCATGATAACAATGATCTCCTATTTTAACAGAAACAACAGGCATGCCAACAACAGGTCTATGTTTATCTTTATCATCGGGCCTAGCAATTCTAGCAGCTTCATCACAGAAATAAATAACATGCCCATCAATATTATCGACCAAGAGATCTTTAAAAATAGCAATACTAGGTTCAACTTTAATTTGTTCAGGGGGTGTAGGTGTTCTAGTATAACTCTTACAAACCACGGCTGAAGCTTTAGCATGCTCCTTTATCCTAACAGGGATTCTCAATATAAGCAGTAGGAACAACAGGTAAACCTTATCAGAAATAGTTTCCTCTTTAGCTTTAATAGGTTCTACTATTTTTACCTTAATGGGTGATTATATTTAAACCACTTCTCCTTAGGGAGATCAACATGAGTAGCAAATGATTCACAGAAAGAAGCTACTACCTCAGAGTCAAGTCCATATTTAGTGTTAAATTCACGAGCATCGATATCCATAAAAGATTTAACACAATCAAACTTAAGGTTTATACCCAATTCCTTACCTTCGTCGAGTTCCCAATCTTCAGAGTTGCATTTAATTCTTTCCAATATATCCCATTTGAATTCAATAGTCTTGTTCATAAAAGAACCAGTACAAGAAGTATCGAGCATGGATTGATTATTACGAGAAAGCCGAGCATAAAAATTCTGAATAATAATTTCTATTGAGAGCTCATGTTTGGGGCATGAATATAACATTGATTTAAGCCTCTCCCAAGCTTGAGCGATACTTTCTCCTTCACGAGGCCAAAAATTGTATATATATATATATATATAATTCCGATCATGATGAACCAGATGCATAGGATAAAACTTCTGAGGAAATTCCAATTTCAATCGGTTGTAATTCCAAGTCCCAATACCAGCGCATAGCCTATACCATGTCAATGCCTTCTCCTTCAAAGATAAAGGGAATACCTTCTTCTTGACTTCATCCTCGGGAAAACCTGCAAGCTTAAATAATCCACAAACTTCATCCACATAGATTAGATCCATATCAGGATGTAGTGTTCCATCTCCTGCATAAGGATTAGCTAGCAGTTTCTCTATCATACCAGAAGGAATTTCATAATAAATATTTTCAGTAGATTCAGTAGATTGAGGGGCAAATCTTTGCTCTTCCGGTCGGGGTGAAGATACCCCGAACAAATCCCTCAAAGGATGATGTTCCATAGTAACAAGTGACAGTAAATTTCAGCACGTAATATAAATGTTTCCTTACAAATTCCACTTACCAAAGGCGCTTCACTCCCCGGCAATGGAGCCAGAAAAGAGTCTTGATGACCCAAAGTTATAGGGATTCTATCATAGTCATTTCCATAAGTAAGAGTGTCGAACCCAACGAGGAGCAGAAGGAAATGACAAGCGGTTTTCAGCAAGGTATTCTCTGCAAGCACTGAAATTATCGGTGACTGATAGTTTTGTGATAAGATAATTCGTAACAGGTAACAAGTAACAAGTCTAACAAAGGAGCAGTGATGTCTACTACGCAAATTTATTCTTGTAGACACGTGTTGGGCCTCCAAGCGCAGAGTTTTGTAGGACAATAGCAATTTTCCCTCAAGTGGATGACCTAAGGTTTATCAATCCGTGAGAGGTGTAGGATGAAGGTGGTCTCTCTCAAACGACCCTGCAACCAAATACAAGAAATCTCTTGTGTCCCCAACACACCTAATACAATGGCAAATTATATAGGTGCACTAGTTCGGCGAAGAGATGGTGATAAAAGTGCAATATGGATGGTAGAAATATATTTCTATAATCTGAATAAATAAAAATAGCAAGGTACATAGCAAGTAGTAAACGGGCACAAAAACGGTATTGCAATGCTTGAAAACAAGGCCTAAGGTCCATACTTTCGCTAGTGCAATTTCTCAATAGTGCTAACATAGTTGGATCATATTATTATCCCTCAAAGTGCAATAAAGAATCACTCCTGAGTTCCTATTAGCGGAGAACAAAAGATATAAATTGTTTGTAGGGTACGAAACCGCCTCAAAGCTATTCTTTCCGTTCGATCTTTCCTAGAGTTCGTACTAAAATAAAGCAAGCTATATTTTCCGATCGATCTAATCAAGAGTTTGTACTAAAGTAGCACCATAGCAAACTCATATTCATAATACTCAATCCACACAAAGAACTACAAGGAGACTTATCGTGGATTTGTCACGGCAGATGTCCTAGTGTGAGGACTTAGTCGTGAGGCCAACACATCTATGTGGTAGCTTGAGAGGGGTTGAGCAGAATCGAGAAACGCAACACAAGACAAGGGTTTAGACAGCTTCGGGCCCCGGGAAACATCATCCGGTAAAAACCCTACATGCTGTTTCTGGCTAGGTCTCATTATCTTCACGAGGGAGTCGCCGTAAACCGGCTCCCCTAGTTATGTCTAGCCCTAAGATTATTTCTCCCCCTTTGGGGTGCCCTGCCCCTCCTTATATATGTTGAAGGGGCGGGTTACATGTAGAGTCCAACTCGGATTAAGACTTGAACTATTTTGACTTCTCTTCATGGGCTTCTTAACGTCTTGGGCTTCATAATGTCTCGGGCTTCATAACTCCAGGCGACTCTATCTGTCGGGTTATGACTGTCAACTGAGTTATCATCTGTCTGCCGAGTTATGACTGTCTGCCGGTTTATGATGGTCTGCCGGCTTATGATGGTCTGCCGGGTTATGACTTCCTGCCAGTTTATGAACTGACTTAACACCTACCTGATTATCATCTGACTTAACACCTGCCGGGTTATCATCTGACTTAACTCCTGCCTGATTATCATCTGGCTTAACACCTGCCGGGTTATCATCTGACTTAACTCCTGCCGGTTTACCACCAGCCGGTTTACCGTCTGTCTTAGCCATCTGTCTTAACTGTCTTTCTTAACTGTCCGCCGGTTTACCAAGTCCCAGCCAGGTTATAACTCCGGCCGGGTCATACCGCGGGGTATATCCCCAACATTAGCCCCCAGTTTAATTTGGATTTATCCATGTTAAACTGATCCTGAGCATCCTTAAATCCTTTTTATTTCCATCTTGTGACGCCCCCGATTCAATCATACACTAATCATGCACGCAAATGTGTACGATCAAGATCAGGAACTCACGGGAAGATATCACAACACAACTCTACAACATAAATAAGTCATACAAGCATCATAATACAAGCCAGGGGCCTCGAGGGCTCGAATACAAGTGCTCGATCATAGACGAGTCAGCGGAGGCAACAATATCTGAGTACAGACATAAGTTAAACAAGTTTGCCTTAAGAAGGCTAGCACAAACAGGGATACGGATCGAAAGAGGCGCATGCCTCCTGCCTGGGATCCTCCTAAACTACTCCTGGTCGTCGTCAGCGGCCTGCACGTAGCAGTAGGCACCTCCAGTGTAGTAAGAGTCGTCGTTGACGGTGGCGTCTGGCTCCTGGGCTCCAGCATCTGGTTGCATCAACCAGGTAGAAGGGAAAGGGGGAAAAGAGGGAGAAAAGCAACCGTGAGTACTCATCCAAAGTACTCGCAAGCAAGGAGCTACACTACATATGCATGGGTATAAGTGTAAAGGGCCATATCGGTGGACTGAATTGCAGAATGCCAGAATAAGAGGGGGATAGCTAATCCTGTCGAAGACTACGCTTCAGGCCACCTCCATCTTTCAGCATGTAGAAGAGAGTAGATGGTAAGTTCACCAAGTAGCATCGCATAGCATAATCCTACCCGGCGATCCCCTCCTCGTCGCCCTGTTAGAGAGCGATCACCGGGTTATATCTGGCACTTGGAAGGGTGTGTTTTATTAAGTATCCAGTTCTAGTTGTCATAAGGTCAAGGTACAACTCCGGGTCGTCCTTTTACCGAGGGACACGGCTATTCGAATAGATAAACTTCCCTGCAGGGGTGCACCACATAACCCAACACGCTCGATCCCCTTTGGCCGGACACACTTTCCTGGGTCATGCCCGGCCTCGGAAGATCAACACGTCGCAGCCCTACCTAGGCACAACAGAGAGGTCAGCACGCCGGTCTAAATCCTATGGCGCATGGGTCTGGGCCCATCACCCATTGCACACCTGCACGTTGTGTATGCGGCCGGAAGCAGAACTAGCCCCCTTAATACAAGAGCAGGTTTACGTTCCAATCCGGCGCACGCCGCTCAGTCGCTGACGTCACGAAGGCTTCGGCTGATACCACGACGTCGAGTGCCCATAACTTTCCCATGTAGTTGGTTAGTGCACATAGACCAAATGGCCAGACTCAGATCAAATACCAAGAACTCGTTAAGCGTGTTATTATTAAGTATCCACGAACGCCGACCAGGGCCAGGCCCACCTCTCTCCTAGGCGGTCTCAACCCGCCCTGTCGCTCTGCCACAAAGTAACAGTCGGGGCCGTCAGGAACCCAGGCCCACCTCTACCGGGATGGAGCCACCTGTCTTTTCAGCCCCCTCATCAGAATCACTTGCGGGTACTCAACGAGCTGACCCGACTTTAGTCACCACATGTGTCATGTATATAAAGTATATAGTATATACCCGTTATCACCTGCCTAGTGATCACGGCCCGATAGTATAGCATGGCAAACGGACAAGAGTGTAAGGCCACTGATGGAACTCTAGCATCATATACTAAGCAGTAGGATAGCAGGTAAGGGTAACAACTGTAGCAACAATGACAGGCTATGCTGCAGAATAGGATTAACCGAAAGCAGTAACATGCTACACTCTTCTAATGCAAGCAGTATAGAGAAGAATAGGCGATATCTGGTGATCAAGGGGGCGGGGCTTGCCTGGAGGCTCAGCCGAGAAGGAGGGGTCGTCAACACCGTAGTCGTACTGGGTAGCAGCGGCGTCGGTCTCGGTGTCTAGCGAGAGAAGAGGGGGACGAAACAATAAATATAATGCAAACGTACGCATGACGATGCATGACATGACAATGAGCGTTGCTAGAGGTGCCCAAACGCGGTAGTAAGTGATACCGGCGAAGGGGGAAAACATCCGGGAAAGTATCCCTGAAGTTTCGCGTTTTCGGACAGATCAACCGGAGGAGGAAAGTTGCGTGTTCGCTATGCTAGGGATGTGTGGCGGACGAACAGGCTACGTATTCGGATTCGTCTCGTCGTTCTGAGCAACTTTCATGTATAAAGTATTTTCATCCGAGTTATAGATTATTTTATATTAATTTTTAAAGTTTTATTAATACTCTAGAATTAATTTAATTATCTAAATTCGAATTATTCAAAACAGTGACCGGTGATGTCAGCATGACATCATCCAGGCATCAGCGGCCAAACCTCAGATGGTCCAGGTCAACCCTGACCAGTGGGTCCCGCATGTCACAACTACTATGGCTGTGGGCACGGATCCATGGAGAAAGAAGAGGGGAAAAGGCAGAGCTCACCGGGGAGCACGAGGAAGGCTCGTTGAGGTCTCGGAGCGCAGGGGGGCGGCGAAGCGACGCGGCTGAGCTTCAGTGGCTGGAGGTAGAAGACGATGCGGATCCGGCGATGGAAAGGCGCAGAGCTCGAATTAGTCCTCGTAAGGGACGTAGTGGACGACGGCGCATCTCCTAGGCGCGATCTCGAGGCGTGGGGGCGACGGTGGCCGCGAGATCGACGGAAGCCATGGCGGCAGTGCTTCGGGGTCGTGCGGGGAAGGAGAGAGTGGCGCGAGGGAGATGGGAGAGTGAGCTACGGTTCGTCAGGGGGTTCGGGGAGGGGTCGCCGTCGACCTAAAGGAGCCGGGGGCACCGGATGGCCACCCCGTGGCCATCTTCGGCCATGGACGCGGTGCGCGCGTCCAGCGCGACGGGGGTCAACAGGAGAAGGGGGAAGGGGTTAAGTGGGCCGTGTTTTCGGCTAATGGGCCACAGGGCCAGTAGATTAGTTTTGTTGTTATTTTTCTTTTGTTTTCTATTTTATTTTTGTTCCTTTTTATTTCAGTTTTATAAAAATTAACACTAGCACCTAAATTTGTATTTATAAATATACTACTGCCACATTAACTTTGACACCTAAATAAAATAGTTTTGTAATTATTTATTTTTTAAAAGTATTTATTAAATAACAGTTTTGTCGCTGTTTTAATTACTATGGTGCATTTAAATACTTTAGAGGAGTGTGGTTTCTACACCAATATTTAGTATGGATTATTTGGCTCACCGTGAACATTTTAGTTTTAATATTTGAAAACTTTTATTTTTTGATTGATTTTGAATTTGAATTTGAATCAGTTTCGAACTAACGCAAGATTAGCAACAGTAATCGAGGTGACGTGGCATCATTAGTAGAAAGTTACTGTAGCTTAATTATCCGGGTGTCACACTTCTAGAAAATCCGGGTCAATAGGCCAGCTTCATAATCAATTTGCTGACATCGGTTTGTCATAGAAAAATATTATGAAGCATAATTTATTTGACTCAGCTCCCAATGCTTAACAGAAATATTGGTCCTTGAAATACTCATCTGATATTCAGCCGGTTTAAGGATGTAGAACTTGCCAGTTTATCATTGGCAAAATTGCTGGTTTATGAATATTGATGGCACCAGGTCATAACTTTTTGTTTACATGAGCTTTGAAAATATACCTTTTATATGCCTATCAGTTGTAACCCCCAAGTCTTAAGAAGGTAGCGTAGCAACAGCTTAAGACTTGCTTCAATATAAATGTCACAACCTTGAAAAACATCCTATTTGTTCATCTCAGTCATGAGTTATAAACTGAGTATTCCACATATGTAGCACCCAAGTGCCGGGTTGTCATGCTTGCAGCAACCTGGGATTTGAAATTGCTTTATGCTGATAAAAACTTCAACCAGTGTAGCCCCCAATGGCCGGGTCATTATGCAATAATGAGCAGGGACTTTGTAAATATAATCATGTAGATTTGAGCAGTGATGTGTAGCCCCCAAGGGCCGGCTCATTAAGGTAATACTGAGCTGGGACTTGATATATACTTCAATGAAAATAACATCTTATAATGTAGCGTCCATCGTAGGGCTTGAACCCACGTCCACAAGGTTAAGAGCTTTGTGCTTTGCCAACTGAGTAATGAACCCTTTAATATAATGGATTAAGGCTTGTGTACCTTGAATTTTTGACAGGAGCAATTGGTAGCCCCCAAGGGCCAGCTCATTATGATATGATGAGTCGGGTCTTTAATGAGGTGAGCAAAAAATGACTTTGCATTAGCCCCCAAGTGCCATGGTGCATGCTGGCAGTGACATGGGACTTGCATATTTGATGTAATCTCCATTTGAATAATGTAGCCCCCAAGTGCCGGGTCGTAAGCCTGCAGCGACTCGGGACTATTCCTTCCATTGTAGAATAAATCATATCCATCGATAAAATAATATCCATTGCGCTAAAGCGACTTTGAGAACCTCAATCATAATACTGGTTATTGATAACCATAGTAAAAATCCAGCCATGTTGGCTATTAAAGATTTGAACAATATACCCAATGATTTATAAGCGCATGATTCCAATGGCGCAATCCAAATACATATTGGCGACTTATAGTCGAAACCAGGCCGGGTCAATAAGCACCGGATTATAACTGATTATGTACTGACAACTTGTAGTTGAAAGCCAAGCCGGGTCAATCAACGCCGGTTTATCATAAGATATTATAAACCTCAACCAAGAAGAAAAAACTTGGCAAATAAAAACATAAAAGGAACATGCGAGGCTTTTCACGGGCTGCTAGGCCCCAAATCGAGGCTTTTCATGGGCTGCCAGGCCACTGAGTTAAACCATTTTACAAAGCCTTTTAAGATGGACCTCAATCATTAACCAATCGTCGTTTTAACTTTGACAAGTTTAGGGTCTATGAGATTGACTTGTCAAACGTTCGGCGGGTCATACTAGGTTTACCTAGACGGAGTGGCTTACTTAAAGAAGGCAGGATAACCCGAGGTTTTAGGTGAATACACCTGGCTTCCAAGCCTGGCTTGATAGCCTATTACAAGTGTAGACTCTTTGTTCATTGCGAAGCAAAGAGTGTAATGCCCACGATGCGGCTATATCTCCCACGTGTCGAGGCACGACTTAGAGGCATAACCGCATAGTGGTTTTGTCGCAAGAAGGGTCATCTTCACACAATCCCATGTAATGAACAAGAATGGGATAAAGAGTTGGCTTACAATCGCCACTTCACACAATACATAAATATCATCATACATCATCCAAAATACAATCATATAGACCGACTACGGTCAAAATCCAGATGAAAATAAGACAACCCCAAATGCTAGATCCCCGATCGTCCCAACTGGGCTCCACTACTGATCATCAGGAAAAGACACATAGTAACGACCACGTTCCTCATCGAACTCCCACTTGAGATCGACGCCATCATCTGCACTAGCATCGTTGGCACCTGCAACTGTTTTGGTAGAATCTGTGAGTCACGGGGACTCAGCAATCTCACACCCGCGAGATCAAGACTATTTAAGCTTGTAGGAAAGAGGAGTAGTGAGGTGGAGCTGCAGCGGCAAAAGCATATATGGTGGCTAACTTGCGCAAATGAGAGCGAGAAGAGAAGCAACGGAACGGTCGTCATCTAGCAATGACCAAGAAGTGATCCTGAACACCTACTTACGTCATACATAACACAGATCGTGTTCACTTCCCGTACTCCGCCGAGAAGAGACCATCACGGCTACACACGCAGTTGATGTGTTTTAATTGGGTCATGTGACAAGTTATCTACAACCAGACATTAACAAATTCCCATCTGCCTCATAACCGCGGGCACGGCTTTCGAAAGATAATACCCTGCAGGGGTGTCCCAACTTAGCCCATCATAAGCTCTCACGGTCAACGAAGGATAAACCTTCTCCCGGAAAGACCCGATCAGTCTCGGAATCCCGGTTTACAAGACATCTCGACAATGGTAAAACAAGACTAGCAAAGCCGCCCGAATATGCCGACAAATCCCGATAGGAGCTGCACATATCTCGTTCTCAGGGCACACCGGATGGGCAAGACGTCGGGTTGGCATAGACCCTGATTGCCCAGGGGGCGCCGGACATCGCCCAGTTTGGGCCAGCATTCGAAGGAACACTGGTCCGGGGGTTAAAATAAGATGACCCTCGGGCTCGCGAAAACCCGGGGGAAAAAGGCTTAGGCGGCGAATGGTAAAACCAAAGTTGGGCCTTGCTGGAGGAGTTTTATTCAAGGTGAACTGTCAAGGGAGTCCCATAAATCACCCGACCGTGTAAGGAACGCAAACTCAAGGAACATAATCCCGGTATGACAGTAACTAGGGCGGCAAGAGTGGAACAAAACACCAGGCATAAGGCCGAGCCTTCCACCCTTTACCAAATATATATAGATGCATTAATTAAATAAGAGATATTGTGATATCCCAACATATCCATGTTCCAACATGGAACAAACTTCAACTTCACCTGCAACTAGCAACGCTATAAGAAGGGCTGAGCAAAAGCGGTAACATAGCCAAACAACGGTTTGCTAGGAAAGGATGGTTAGGGCTGACATGGCTAAAATGGGAGACATGATATAGCAAGTGATAGGTAGCGAGCATGGCAATAAAGCGAACAACTAGCATAGCAAAGATAGAAGTGATTTCGAGGGGTGGTCATCTTGCCTGCAAGATTCTCAGAGTTGTCGAAAGCTTGATCCTCGTAAGCGTACTCGACAGGTTCCTCGTTCATGAACTCATCTCCCGGCTCTACCCAAGACAAGAACACAAACAAACGGAACCACAATCAACAACGAGAAATGCGCAAGCAACATGATGCAAAACATGTATGATATGCGAGATATGATATGCGATGCATATGCGTGCTCCGGAAGGAAAATGATGAACATGGCAGTAACTTGGCAAACCAAGCATGCCACTGGAAAGATGAGATGATTTCGGTCGAAAACGATATAAAGATCACCGGAATCGGATGCACGGTTTGCAAATGGCAAGCGAAACAAGAATGACACGAATCTGCGATTAACAGCATGATAGCACTTAAAATACAACAAGTAACAATGCTACAGCACCCCAACATAGCAACAAAGCACACATGGCAGTAATCTACAGGAGATGCTTGACAAAAGATGAACAATGAGCTACGGCTAGTTCACAACATATCAAGCTCAAACAAGCATGGCAAAAGTGCAAAAGATTACAGGTTCACAGACTTAGTGAAAAACTGGACATGGTAGAAAACAGCATCAGGTAGCAATGTTCAGATCACGAAATCAACATGCTACAGGAATTTAACATAGCAAAACAAGGCATGGTAGTGTTGTACTAAAAGCACATGACAAAAGTCCCTTACTGACCATAAGCCAAAAAGGACCAGAAGATATGGTGGCAAGCATGTAAACATAGCAAGTTTCGTTAACAGGTTTCAGACTTGGCAGAAAACAGAGCATGGCGGAAATATTAATATGTAGGCCTATTTGTGAGCTCGATGCACTCACTACAGAGCAATTCATGACAAACCAAGCATACCTACAGCAAGATGGCATGTTTATGAAGCTAACCATGGAAAGAACAATTGCATAGCATGTATGGATCAACTCCAATAAGCTTGGCAAGATTGCATATCATGTTAAGAATCTGCCAGAAATATTTTATAGCAAAAGTAGAGCAAAATTGAGTCATGCTATGGCACTCCATAATTGCAAACAATTGCAGGAATAGATCAACTAAACGATAGCTACAAAACATCCTTACTGAATATCTCCAAAATATGCATGGATCTCTCTGTAGCATCAAGTTTACATGGCAAACAAATTACAGCAGACAAGGACTTAGAGAAATCACTAAGTCCCTGAAATCAGAAATATTACGGGGCCTACTTTGCATGCTTCTGCTAGTCACCACAGAGATCACAAAAGTACATGGACTATACCACTGGAAAGATGGCATGGCATACTTCAAAACACATGTAGAGCTCATGCTCAAAAGATGCACAGATTAAATGATACAAAAATGACAAATCTCCAAGTTCTGATAAGAACCAGAGAATAACAGCAACTAGCCCTCTTCCAACAGAGATTTGGGCATCAAGATGACCTCTAATGAACATGGTGCAATTGAACAAAATGAAGAGCATCATGAGGCGAACAATTTGACATATTACACGCGCGAATCGGAGCTACATGCAAGAAGTTATCGCATCACGAACATAGGCATGTGGTGATAAAATTCAAGGACTTGGAAAATAAAAAGGGGCTCGGGGGAAGAAGTCAACGGGACTACCGATGGCGACGGGGACGGAAGGAGAGGAGGCGCGGCTTCGGGAGGGAGAAGAGGATGGCGGGGCCGGCGGCGTCGGAGCAGGACGGCGGCGATGCGGGGCCCGGCGGGCGGCGGCCGGAGACGAGCAAGGCGGCGGCGGTCGGCGGCCGGCGGCGGCGCGCGG